>NW_010242936.1:2482-15303 GCF_000690775.1 Eurypyga helias | reverse complement strand
AAAGAGTTCCATTTAACAGCTACAAATGTCCTCCTGGAGAGTGAAAACACAGCCTTGAGCACCTCATCAGCCTCCCTAGCATTTAACGGAGTTCAGCCCGAACCATTCCCCAGTTCATCCGCTGGCACACTGTGATTGAAGTCCTGCACGGGTCAAGCATTTTTTAATGAGACATATGAACTACAAAACCCCCGTGACATACAAGTCTTTCTTCTTTCTCTATTGCAAATGAACTTCTGAGGACGGTAATTCAATTGCAGTTAAATTACATGCCTCAGAGACACGCTTTCATGACCTGCACTACACCTGTCCCTCCAGTAAGTACTTTAAAGCTATTAACATTATGCTCAATTAGCTGAGTATGAACAAACATCAGGCATTTGGGGACAGAAAGACAGCGGCACATCCTTTCCTTCATGCTCTAGAAAAGCACCGCGGCACCTACAACTTCTTGGAAACCAGCCGGGCACACAGGCTTAGACGGGGATGGGAGCACAACTCAAATGGCACTCGCCAGCAGCCTCTGGGGCTCGACGGTGTCAAAGTTCCACTCAGTTTCATATTCCTTGCAGGAAAATGGGAGTGCTGCTTAGTCTTATTTCACCCTAAATACCTGTGAGCAGGAGCTCCACCAACATTTTCCACAAGGGAAGAACACACCGAAAAGAATGCTGCAGCCACTACATACCGCAATGTTTTATTTATTGGCCTGTTTAACCTATTCCCTCGAGCTCTTGTAACTCAAACAGAATCTTAAGTCATGAAAGAAAAAAAGGCAATAGGATTGAAAACCCCACAATTCTAGCTTTAGTATTGAGTGCCTTAGCAACTGTACCAGCTCTCTAACGGTGGTCAATATGCTGCGTAAGACAAAACAGCACAATAGCCAAAGGAAAGGAAAGGTTTTCAGATGGCATTTGAAAACGTCAGGACAGGGGTTCAATGACGAAACGACAGGAGAAGAAACAGATCAGTGGCAGAGCAGTTTAAAAGTTTGTTTATACAGGAAAATGTAATAGCTCTCCAGAGACACCTTACTGTGGGATAAAAGTGATTTTACTCCAGAATTACGAATTTGCTTTACAAGTGCATTAGTCATGCTGGTGCAACAACAATTTCACTTTGGCTGGCACGCCGCTCCGGAGAGCCTGTCCTGACAAAGGAAGGTCCTACGGATGGTCCGGCTCAGCGGACATGTGCCCGCAGAAGCCATAGGGAATAAAACCACCAACAGAGGTTTTGTGAGTTCACCTGCAATGAGCATTTTTGCTTTTAAACAAAGGGGCAGCTTTCCCTATTCTTGTTCAAATTATATCAATAATATCCATTAGATCAATACTCAGGAGGTAGGAAGTGGCAAGGAAGGCAAAGCCATTCGTGCGGAGCTGCATGCTTCTTCCAAGGACTCAACCTATGCAAGGAGGGCTCTCAGTCCACAAAACGGGTGCTGAAACACGGGCAATTCCCACAAAATCTTCGGGAGCATCATTAGCTTCATCACATAGATTCTAGTGTGCTCAAACTGAGACCACATCTTACTATTCTTATACTGAAGTCAGGCATAGCCCGCAGAATTACAAGAAAAATCAAGGCTAAAATTAACATAATGATTAAGCCCTTCACCCAGCCTGTGGGTCAGACACTAAATACGCTTTTGCACTCGCAGATTTTTAGATTCTTGACAGTCTCCTACTTCAAAAGGAAAAGTTCAAAATGGGGGAGGGGACACCAACAGTATTTTAAGAGAGACACAAGAAGCTTCTGATGCAAGCATGGCACCATTATACACACTCCCTGTGACCCAGAGGAAACATCCAGCTTTAGCCTGAGCAGACCCCAAATACCCCAGCCTTTCTGGGAACAAGAGTGCCCAGAATTTCAAAAGCTTCCTAGTGCATTCCACTTTCCAGTTTGGCAAAGGCAATCTCGGCCCCTCATTTCACAGGCTGCAAATCAACACGCCGCTCTCTGAAAGCCAGCCCCGCTTGAAGAGCCGCCGAAGCGCATCTTACTTCGGACAGCTCACCTGCGCTTCGGCAGAGCCAACAGCAAACTGGCAAAGTCAAGAATTCAGAGGTCCAGGACAACAATCCTGGCCCCAGTTCTCAGGATTTTAGGTTGCCAAAGTAATCCTTATCCTGCAAAATCCATTACAAACAGCTCACATCAGCCTGTTGGAGGAGCTGCTTTCTTGAGGGTTCTAACACCCTCAAAGACCTGTAGCTGGTGCCTTGCCCTGCTGTCACAGTGGGCTCAGCTGTCCCCAGGCACACAGCATATTCCCCAGCTCACAGGTGGAGGTCAGCAGTACTGGGGCAGGCTGGCAACGCGTCCTGCCCTTCAAAGGAGATGGTTTGCTCTTCTAAAGCTTCCTCTGACTCTGAGCCCAAGCCAGCTGGACAGCAGTTGAAAGGCTTACTCCTTCAGCAGCACCCGGGATCTGGAGACTCCAGCCCAAAACAAATAAAAACATTTAAAATTAAAATAGAAAAGGCGATAAAAGGAATAAATTGTTCCTCACTGGCCTAAATAGGAGAACTCTCTTCCTCCTTACCACCCCATATCTCCCCTGAACTGGCTCCCCAGGCAACTACTGCAAAGGACTTTTCTGGATCAGCCCACAGGTCCGTGCCCAACCCAGCAGTGCCGGCTCACTGGCATCCACGCTGCTGGCGAACACCAAGAGGACCATACGATAACTACAAAACAGTGAGGCCACAGGAGGAATTCCTTCCTCATTGCAGAGCCCTCTCTGCTGAGCTATCTTGTAACTCTGATCAGGAACGCCTGGTCATGTTGTCCTCCTTTCCCTCTTTATATGAGGACACTATGGTCTTCCACAGATGCTCTGGAGAACAATCCAAACTCACTGAAACCTCTCCATCTGCCCAAATTTGAGAGTAAAACAAAGCTAATGAACCATCTAACCCCACCTACAAACCAGAGTGAAAAAGCGGTTTTAAAGGCAGCCTTCATTTTAAGGCCAATGCTGTCACCCACGATCAGTAGAATCCTGGGGTTTCAGGCTCAGCTCACCCCTCGTGTCACCACAATTCCCTGAAGGACGGTGAGAAATTGGTTAATGCCCCCTTTGCTCTTTCCCCATGTTTACTTGCACTGGAAGGACCTAGGCACCCAGCATCCCCTACTCCAGGAACTGAACGTCACACTGTATGCACAACAATAATATGGTTTTGACCACCCAGTGACCCATTTCGGAGGATATAATGAAAAATGTAACCACAGCTGAATTACCTGTACTGCCGGGTTGCTTTGATTCTTTTTCCCCTGTTCCTTTACAAGAATCACCTAATTTCCTGTTTAATATATTCAATGCCACAATTAAGAGATGGAGTTGAGGCAACGGCCCCTATCACCCCCCTTCCTCAGAAGAACCTGTCTCCTTCCCTCGTTGTGTTACTGCTGTATGTGCAGTCACCAGCCTGGGCCAGAGTAACTTTTAAACTCCAAAGCTAAAGCAGCAAGGGAGGAAAAAAACCCATAACCTTATCTCAAATATCAAGAGTCAATTCCTTTCAACCACAGCATCCACAAAAGGCAAACTCTAGGCTCCACCTGCCTTCCTGCTGGCCAGCTCATTGTCTTCAGGGACACGGAGACCCAACGCAGGGCTGAGCTCCTAACCCCCTGCAGGATGAGGCACTGGGACATGGTCTGCTAGACACAGGGGGTGGTTCGGTGCAGTGGTGGAAAAAGGCTCGGCTCTCTATCCTTTGCCTCTCCCTTTCAGACCTGAAAGATGACAAAACAACTACACATTCAACAGGCACAACTGGAATCATTTTGGCAAAACCCGAAGTGTTCCACAGCACTGTCACCGCTCCAGCACCAGCGGAGAAGACATCACACCTCTGCCTTCACTCTGCCTCTGCCAGGGAAAGCCACTGGGAGCAGAGGACCAGCACAGAACACATCTGCCCAGTGAGACGTGCAGAACATTCCAGCTGGGTTTTTTTACTGTAAAAACATTATAGCACCACTACAGCCACAGCACCAGACCCTGAGCACTCCAGGGCCTTGGGGGCCCTAATGAAAAAGCCCATCACGCTAATGTCTTCGCTGGCCCACTTCAGGAGCAAGCCAGATCAAATCTGCAGCCTCAGGAGTCACTGCAGGTCCAGCTTTAAGCCAGAAAGCCTTTGCAGCTTGAAGGGGAGGTTATTAGGATGGGGCTTCCCCCCCTGCCCCCCTCCAAACAGAAACACAGAGAAAGAAGTCAAGGAACACATCCAGATTGTGCTGCTGCAATGACACAGGCTCCTGCATCTCTGCAAATGAGAGCAGAAAGATGCTTGAATCCTTGCCCTGTAGCATAAAACATCTAGAAAAATAGATGAGTGATACTGGAATAACTTGGAAATAGGCAAGGGAAAACCATCCAAGTCATTTTTCAAATTGTGGCTTTTTTCCACAGTCTGAAGTTCACACTGAGTTAAGAGCTCAGAGAACAGAGCTTTTCAGAAAGCCAAAGCCATTACCCTTCACCCACTTACATACCATCTGGAGTAGGATAGGAATGAATGGGACAGGATAAGACACAGGGCTGCCCAAAGACATGCAAATCCTTAAAATTAAATCCCCTGAGCCCATCTACAGTGAAGGTGTCCTGCCACGTGTTGCAGAGCCAGAAGATTTGGGAAGAACATCGCAGTGACGCACCTGTATCATGTCCACATTTCCATAACACCTTTCTGCCAAATGCTTTCCTTATCTGACTTTCCTACATTGCTCCTTATCAGATTACCAACCTCAAATGGTAACAGAAAGTCAGTGTGTAAAATGAAGAGTAAGAGATTACAGAGACAACCAAAGCAGAGAGACTGTTAACCTACCAGATCTGTCCCACGTTGACCAACGAGAGGTAGAGGACCCACAGGAGAGACATGAGGACCATGTTTGCACATCCAGTTGTCAGTACAAAGGCTGAAGTTGCCAGGCCGAACAGGGAGAGGTAGTCCAAGGTGCTGTCTATGTCTGACCAGTCCAGAAACCAGATGATCGTTGGCGCATAGCTGAGAGCATCCATGTTTATCTTCCCTTTGAAATACTTCTTGACATTCTGCAGGTACAATTTACAAGGGAGCAGCCCCTTCTCTCCTATTAGCTGCTTGTTTTGATGATACGCCACCAGGAAGGCCACAACTGGAGGAAAACAAGGAGAGGAAAAACACAGTATTAGAAATCATCCAGACTGAAGTACATATTTTGAGTCCAGAGCTACAGAAGTATATTCATGCCTCAGGAAGTAATTTATTCACCTGCCCATCTCCATTAAAATACACCACAGTCATTTCTATTAACCACGAGGCAGAAGGCAAAGGAATTCTCTAAACACTGTCTTTGCCTCCACACCAGGAAATGGCACAGACCCTGTTATGAGATAATTTTCTCCTCAACAGCTATAAGGGACATGCCACTTGCTTCAGGCTAACTCACAATGCACTTCTGGTAAAAGGTCCCTGTAACTGAGCAACCTGACCCAGTGCAGAGCAGGAGGCTCAGCCCAGCTCTGTTAGACTCTGCGTGACCCTTGGTTAGTCACATATGCTATTCATCTCCTCATGCAGATGAGGAAAACAGCTTAATTGCATTGCAGAGTAGAAGTGAAAGTAATGCAGTCCTTTCAAGACCCTGAGACAGAATTTCCCTTCTACAAAAAGCATTGGGAGACACCGAGAAACCCTTGGTTCACGCAGATACTGGGGAGCCCAGCTGACGCAGCCAGAAGAGCACACCCCACTCCCTTCGCTTTGCAGCGGCAAAGACACAGCTGTATTTTCTAACCCCTCCTATCTTCAGCTCCACAGAACATTTTACAGTGTAAATAGACAACAGCTCCAGCACAGGGTTTTGGTGTGGGTGGCGATTTATAATGCCTGCTGCTCCCAGTACAACCCAGAGCACACTGACAGCAGACTGTGCCTGCAAGGTTATGCTTTGGCTTTAGAAGACAACATAGCTCCATTTTTACATTATCCGTGCAGCTACCAAGTATTGGGTTCTTTCCTTATATTGAAAACACTTAATATATCAAAATATTGATAATGAGACATCTTAAACCAGTACACACTATTTAAGGGGTGTCTAAAGGACACCCCAGTTCTTCTGGCAGCACAGTGTTTAATGGTTATCCATCTCAAATGCAAAAGACAGTAGTTATGTTGACCTCCTGGATCCTCTCACATCCTGGTAGGTTGGAAATACAAAGTCTTAATACTTTCCTGTCCTCTAAATTGCTACTTTTTGCATGTCACTACAGCTCTCTCATTTATAGTGTCTATGCTCTTGCACTGGACAATCTTAGAACAGCCAGATGCTTTTTTTAACAGCACATAAGCAATTTAATTACAGATTATAGACCTAGAATTTGATGTTCTACAGAGAAAGTCGGTTGGCTTCTAGGGATTATCTCATATTTTAGGAATCTCCTCCAGTTACCAATTTGCAGTTTGTAACTGCAGTAATCTCCATTTCTCAGAAAAAAAAAGAATGATGAAGGCCAACATTTCCTGATTATGCTCCATACATTCTGCTCCCAGACGCTAGCTTACCCGTCTTTCAAATATTACCCAAACACCAGCCACGTCACAGGCAACAATAGCAGAGGTCTTGCATAAGGCCGATCTGTCTCCCCCTCAATCTTCCTTAGTTAATGATCAAGTCTGTTTCCTTCCTTATCTGAATACTGTCATTCTGCAAACAAGGATTCTGGTGTTCATCTGGTTGGTGTCTCTCACTGGGAACACTGGTGGAAAGCCTATGCAAAACTATAGCCAGAGTTCAGGCCTGGATTCCCATTCCTTTGAAGTTTGACTAGCAACCCAAAGTCTGCAGCCCCAGGGAATAAAAATAAATGTCCCATCAACCCCAGACACAAAGGTCTCCAGTGGATTTCAGTTAATCCACTTAACACTTACTCCATCTCTTTGCACACGGCATGTATTTTGTTCTCATTTGAAAAACCACTAAAACTCACCATCCAACACACAACTGAGGTCACTGGGAGGGTTCCCATGGATTTCAACAGATCCTGATTCACAGCACTAACACAATGAAGTCGTGAGTTTAACTGGTTGCATCTCTTTCCACCCACCGTTTACACAGGGAAAAGGATTTTACAAGCTAATAAAAGACACGCAGAATATTTGACTCCATCACAGACAGGGATGGACAAGAGAAAAAAAACTGATCGCAACACTAAAGAATCAGCTTTGGACCTTAAATTAAGTGTTTTGTATTTTGGAGTATTGTAGTTTTCCTACCAAGACTCTATTCGGCACAACTGTGTAATCAGAAAGCCTGATACATGAAACAGACAGGAATATAATGCTTCTGAGCCTCAAACAACTTAATATCTTCATTTTTGGTTTTAGACCAACTCTGCCTTAAAACTCCATGGCTTGATTTCCCTTGATTAGCACTGCAATTTGCTGTAGTTTTCCAAAAGTGCTAATCAAATTCACCTCGAAACGCTACAGAAATTGCTGTCCCAACCCATAACTGCAAAGCAGGGGTTTTTTCTCTAAAAAAAAAAATCTAAATTAGACCCCTGCACAGTATGCAAGACAAACAAGGAAAGGTTAAATTAGGAAAAACAAACTATAGCATTGCAGAAAAGTACACATTGTATGTACAAAATAGCAGACAGCCTTTTTAAGGCTGAAAGCAGCAAAGACTGCATTATAGGCTGGCATGAACTGTGCATCTAATGACTGCCCGGCTTGGGCTCCAAAGTGGTTTTCTCCCGGAACATCGATTTCTCACAAGATGCTGCACTGCTGATATTACACACGTTACCATTTCACAACTAAATCCTGCTGCCAACAGCCAGGATTTGATGAGGAACTCATCTAACCCAAACCAAATCCCCCCCCTTCCACCTACGTTTCCAACCACCACCCTCCCCAAGGCATCGGGGCCCAGGTCCAGCCGTGGATCGCTCACAACTGCGCATTTCCTAGACCTGCTGCTCCATCCCGCATCCAGCTCCCTCTCCTGGACACTCCCCAGGCTGAGCCCGCTGTCTCCTACCCTGCTCCCTCCCCACTCATCTACAGCATCTTTTGGAGCACCTCTGAAGGACACATCCCTTCGGCAGCACCTGCTCCTCAAACCCCGACACCAAATCACCTAGAGCTACTCCCCCTCGGCCCCAGCTAAGCCGTCACCCCGCAGGCAGCAGTTCCACCTGCAGCAGCTGAAGCTGAAGACAGATTCTGCAAAGGATTTCAGCAACACGGGAGATACACAGATCCAGGGGGGAAAAAGAGGGAAGTTATTTATCAGCTTGTCATTGCTTCCTCTTCCTGAATCCCTCTCCAGAAACTGTATCCTTAAATTGACCATAACACGGACTCTGCTCCCTTCTCCAGGAACCTTCCCTTTGATACTGGCTTAGTTGAAGGGGAGGAAAAAGTCCCTTTAGCCCCCAAAGCCTGTGCTTTTCTTCCTCTTCCTTAACCCCTATTCTGAAACCTCTCCCCCTTTGGCTTCATATCTGGGGATTTTCCACTCTCCATCTTCCCACTCCCTCCAGGTAAACACGGTCAAACAAGTTTGCTTCCACCTTGGGCACTGGCTGGCATGTTCACTGCACTGAGGGGCATGGGCCGAGGTTAATCACTTCGTTTGCCATGTAGCTTCTTCCTGGCAAGAGGGTGGCAGAGCAGTGAACCAGGATTCACCGGTCAGTAAGTCAGCCCATGCGGGGGGGATGCAGATAGGCAGCCACGCCATGGGGTCCAAGGCACAGCGTCAGCTTGAGCAGCAGCACCGCATCCACCCCAGCCTCTCCAAATGCTCTGTAAAGCCGTGCTCCAGGGTGTCTGTAAGGTTTATGCCAGCCCAGGGATGTTCTGATCTCTGGCAGCAAAGAGAGAAGGGTCTTACCCAAAGGGACGCTGGAATGGCGAGAGTTGGAGCAGGCAGCTGGCAGGTGCTGAGCACCACTGTCAGCCAGGCAAGCGGCCGCCTCAGCCTCTGCACCTCGCTCAGAAGCCGCTTTCCTCCCAAGCAAACCTGACTCCTGGATTTGCAAACTTTGGGCAATGCATTTACCAGTGTCTCCTGTCAGTTCAGGGTTTATTTTTTCTTGCAGGAACAGCACAAACACTTGGCATTCCCACACACCAGGCAGCTTGTGCCCACCAGCACCCAAGCTACCTCCAGCTCGGGCATACGCTTCACTGACTATCCACAGTGGATTCTCCCAGGACGGAGCAAGGGCCTCATCCAGAGTCACCCATTCCTTCCAGCCTCTATAGCAGCCCAAACCTCTCAGAACGACTCTCACTTTCTGGTATCATCTTACAGAATGAGAGCATAACTGAGACAGGCGCTGTTTCAGAGCTCAGGATGCACTTTGCCGACCTGGATGCAGAAGCCGATGTTTTCCCACAGCTATCCCTTCCAGCATCACAAATGACAACGATGTGAGGCCATGGCTGGGCCTGTAATTCAGGGACATTCCCTGCAGACTCCCAGCACAGCTCTGGATACCTCCAAGTCTCCAAACCCATCACAAAACACCTTCACCCTGCTCAGCATCCCTGTGGCTGCTCACTGCCTGGACTTTTTACCAACAACTCCCGGGATCTGGGGGTCTTCAGCCCATGGCAGTCTGCTCTCTTTCCACCTGAAGCACTTTGCCATTCTTCAGACTATTTGTGCCTTTGCGGACTGAAAAAAACCCACAGCCTCAGCAGCTCCCATGCTCCCTCCCACTCAGGAGGCAGATGGAGCCTGACAGCTCACATGGGAACACGCTCCTCTACCTGCTGCGAGCTGATCTTTACATAAGTAATACATGTAAATTGTCATCAACTGCTAAAAGACCTTCACTACTTATTCTCACCTCTGAAGGTGCTTTACTGTACTTTTCCATTAACTCCCCCCCACCTTCACCTTCTTCCTTCCCTCCCAGCCTCCTCTCCCACCCCAAACTGAACACGTCCCTTGTTCAAACCCACATGCTCCCAATAAACACAACCCAAGCATGCAACAGAAGAGTCACCCATCTGAAATTATTTGGTCTGTCCACATTGCCCTGTCACCTCAGTTCCTTTCCCCCAGTCCAGGCTCAGCCTGTCATGGTAGGAGAACAAGAGAATCCCATTCTTCATGCTCTGTAAAGATTTAAAGATGTGAAATCCAAAACTTTCCGGTCATATGGCTTTCTCTCTTCCCCCATTAAAAGAAGTTTTAACTTTTACTTAAAGCCCAAACCACAAGAAGAAATGAACGAAGAGCACAGAGCTTTGCATGAAAACCAAACTACATTTTGCACACACACCAAAAAAATCTGCCTGGAGCCATACATCAAGTGCACCTTTGACCCAACAAGGCGTTCAAAAAAGGCCCTGTGCTGGATGCTGGCACGCTGAGGTTGTACTACTGAGAAGAAGTGGGGGGAATATGCATGGGCTTTTCATTATTATCAGAGAAACAAATCAAGAAAGTTTTCGATTGATAAATTCCCCTGCAAAGTTTTGCAACACAGAAGCAACAACACCGTGGGACTGAGCAAAGAGTCAGGATGAAACCAAGCATCCCCTTTTCATCCTGCAACCCCACAGCCACAAATAAACACACAACAAAGTAGGCTGTTCTCAAGGCTTTTTTGCTTTATTGCCATTCGCAGCAAAGCTGAAGACTGGGGTGGTTGCTTTGGAGGCTTTTTAAGCGCTTATCTCCCCATGGCCTCTTTGTTTGAAATAACTGGAAAGCAAATAGAAAAGGCTGGGCTGTGGCACTCCTAAAACCCTTCCCCATAGGGCCCAGACTGTTCAAAACCAGACCAGCAGCAGTCCAGCCTGTGCCTGGAGGATGCCCAGGGAAGATCCCTCTGCTCCAGACCAGCTCTGGGCAAACAGCAGACTGGGATGCAGCCTGTCTCCTCCTCACTTGGTATTATTTCCCTTAAACTACCCCTCCTTGCTACAAATTTATCTTCCCACAGTGAAAGCGCTTTGTTAGGACGAAAGGCGCTCCTGTCTCGCTTACACAGCTCCTGCGTGCAGAGTTAAACGGGGGGCACGTCGCTTGCTAAGAGGACACGGCGCTAACATACTGCCTTTGTTGTGCAGACTTGCTAACAAGCATCGCGCTGAAATACAACCTTTCAGGGGAGAAAAAGCATCCCAAGATGTACTGTAATCCTGACTGGGCAAGCTGAAAGCTACTGGGAGCCTTTTAACGTTACTGAGGGAAGAAGGAGGAAAGCAGGGGAGATTGCAGAGAGAAAGAGGAGAGGAAGGACACCGGGGAGAGCCAGGAACCTACAGGAAGCCAATCCCCCTCCTCCCTGAGAAGGCTTTAGATTTCAGAATTAGGAAAAGTAGCATGAGCCTCCCGTAGCTGTAGCTCTGGGAAAAGAAAATACTACTGTGGAACAATAGATATGGAGAAGGAAGATAAACAGAATTTAAATAAAAGCTTTTCTTTCAAAGCACTCTACAGAGCCTGGCTGGAATTGGGAAGGGTGGTATCTAATTACTTAAACTTCTACATCTGGAATCTGATGATAGTAATCATCCAAAAAGGGCACCTAGTGATTTAAAAGGAGAATGAGGGGAGCAAATAATGCACATTTGTTGTCAAGAGCTTTGGGACCAGCTATTTACCTGTAACAGGATTTCCAACAAGACCTCAAAGACTTGCGGTATTTACAAACCGTCGATTTCTGCCATAAAGAACAAAGACACAGAGCAAGACCAGGAGGGAAAACCTTCAAATCTCAACCCGGGATTTCTCCAAGCCTCCCTGTCCCACGAATTACTGTACTGGAGACCGCAATTAGCTGGTGACGGACAGGTTGCAACGGAGGAAGTCAGAGACAAGCTGCACACCAGCACTACACAGAGATGCCTCTACAGAAACAGAGAGAGGGGTCTGGGGGCAGAGCACAGGGCAAGACTCACGCAAGTGTTTGGGGCTGGATTCTGTACTCCTTACACTCTCCTCCTCCAGAAGGTTTTTACAATTTGGTCTGCCCACACTTACTTGGAGAAGCAGAGGAAGAGGTCCCAGATTTGCAAATCTCTGAGGACTCTAGGTTACAGGAATTTAAGTGTGATCTAATTCACAAGTGCACAGTGCTAGCTACTGCTAAAACCAGCAGCGCACAGACAGAGGGATCGTTTAGGTCACTGCTCAGCAGGGAGGACCCCGCCTGCACAGCCCTGCTGCAAAGAGCAAACCTCACCCTGCACTTCCAGCTTGGATCCATTTTCCCCTTCCTTCCTATTCCTGCAAGCAGCAGGTGGATTTGGTCACTGGCCCCCACGAATCATCAGATCCTTCCCTACCTTCCCATTTCTAACCTGCTTCTCAGAAAACAGCTGCTTTGCCAGGGACTTCCCAGGCTCCCGCTGCTTCTGGAAACCCCCTTCAAAAAAAAAAAAAAAAAGAGGAGAGCTGTTATAACCAAAGGGGGTGGGGGTGAAGGGAGCGCACACAGGACACATCACACTCGTCTTGCTCTGCCTGTCCTTCCACAGCAGGAGATCCGGAGGGAAAGCATCTCTTCAGCTCACATCACGAGTGAGAGTGGAGGTGGGGGGCAGGCAGGAAGCGACAGGCCCCCAAATTACACTTGGCAATTCTGCCCCTCACCTCAGCATCACTGTACACCCCAAATCGCACTTCTCTCCATCCCATCCACAGAGTCCTTCAGTTTCCCACTCCTCCCTTCTCCACCTAGGGGAGAGAAGCAGCTTTCAGCTCAGAGCTGCCCTATCAGCAGGAGCTGCAGTCATCAGGGGTGACCATTATCCTGACACTTTTAGGCCAAGGTGCCCCCG
>NW_010242936.1:0-2469 GCF_000690775.1 Eurypyga helias | reverse complement strand
GAATGAAAGGATTACGTTTAAAAGGGTGAAAGGAAGGAAGGGGGGGAAAAAAACATCCCACGACTGAGAGGAATGTCAAACTGTCACAACAGCATCAACCGTTTCCTCAGCAAGTCTGAGACTCGGCATGTGCAGAATCGCCGCGTCTGGGAAAAAAATAATCTGTCAGAGTAAATGGTTCCATCTTCAGAAAAGAGTTTGGAAGAGGAGCTTGGCACAGAGGCTTTAAATTGTTTTCTGCTGTTTCCAAACCCAGGCTCTCAGAAGAGATCGAAAGGTAACCCACCTTCCCTCGAGATCATCCCATCCCACCCCACCAGCCGTGTCATGGTTTTGCAGCTTTTGACAGAAGAATCTGCCTCCACACAATCTCTCCATCTCAGACACACCACTTAGTTTCCATCCCAGAGTGCTTCGGTTTGCAGCCTCTCCCCTGCGCTGGGATCTGAGCTAGAGCCCCAGCATCACTGCAAGCGACAGCCCCAGTCAGAATTTGACCTGTCTCAAATCTGGCCCAGGTTTCTGGCTTTGGGTCCTTTGGCCGTCACTCAACCAAAACAAACAGCAGACATCCCTGTTCCCCGACCACAATCAAGCTGAAGTTGCACAGCGAGCAGGTAGAGTTTTCCTTTCTTGCATCTCTTCTGTTACAAAGGATGGAGCCATCCTCCTCCTGTTCCTTCCAGCTCTGGTACCCAAATGCTTTCCTCTGGGGATACGCCTCAAGAAGTTTTCCTCACTCAGGACTGTGGAAGCATTTTGGAGTCTTCTGCTACTCCTAGGCATTCCCACTCCCCTTTCCTCTTTCAAAAAGTGCCAAATCCACTTGGCATAGTTCTTCACAGTTCTTCTCCCTGTTTTCACTCAGCCTACCAA
Source organism: Eurypyga helias (assembly GCF_000690775.1). Classification (NCBI taxonomy): domain Eukaryota; kingdom Metazoa; phylum Chordata; class Aves; order Eurypygiformes; family Eurypygidae; genus Eurypyga; species Eurypyga helias. Next base: position 1,593 of record NW_010242936.1, on the reverse strand, counting down.
CTCAGCTTCATCCTCTGGCTTACAAATGCTCACTCCCTTTCTCCCTTGCAGCCAAAGGTTTCCATCATTTCCATCCTGTAACTCACCTGGCCCTAAGTGGGATACTTGCTCCTCCCCTCTTATTGCTCTTGCTGTCCCAAATCAGGTCTCCCACTCACCAGAAGGTCCCATATGTTTGACTTCCTCTTCACCCTCCTCTGCCTCATCACCCCCTTACCAACTCCCACCCCTCCAGCCATCGCCTGCTCCCTTCCCACCTCCCCTTCCCATTGAACACACCACCACCCTGCGGGACAGCATTTGGTCCCGGATATGGCATATTTAACCCCAAATCTGTGATCAGAAAGCAGCGGCCTCCACCGAATGTACAGCAGAGAACGCTAATCAGTTTTTCATAAGGAAACTGCAAACTGAGCGACGGGAAAGTCGGCAGTCTGGATTTACACACGGGGGAATACAGGAATCGCTTTCATTTTGACTGAAAGAGTCATAACCCCACATTTCACCGAGAGCTGAAACCAAACTAGAAACAGAGCACGTGTCAAAACCATACAAAACTACAACTTCTGCATGGTTTTGATGCAAAATAATCTAAGCAGGCTGGCAGCCTACAAATCCTAACGATTTTGTGGACAAATCTGGGGCAAGTTTAGAATTTGTAACGTAGTGTGTTACATGTCAGTTTAGGTTTCACTGTGAATATTTTTTAGGCAGAGCACTAGTGGGCTCCAAGCACGTTCCTCGCCGAAATGAGAGCCAAACGCGGGAGGCAAGGCTGGAAACCAACGTCACCGTTAACCATTTTAAGGTCACGTCAATTCTAGGTCATGACTGCTAGCTTTGGCATCCAAGGACGTCACGTTTCACCAGTCCTACATAAGATGCTAAAGACCTGCTTCTGTGCAAGACAAGGAGTTTCTCTCTTGCTCAGTCAGCTTACAACACATACCATGAAGAAAAAAGGACTACCAGCTCTGCTGACAGGTATCAGCCCCATGGCGTGAGCAACCTCTCCTTCCAGCTCCAGCATGGGAGCTCCAATATCGCCCAACACTATCCCAGCTGTCGGTCGCAGGGTCCCCGTCCCACCAGCAAAGCAGGAGTTGAAACCAAGAGACTCATCCCATTTCACACCTCACTTGTCTCCCCAAGATTTGTGTATGCAAACACGTACCCTCAACACCCAAAATCAAGCAGTACTCGGGTACAAGGCAGCCAGGGTTCCACAGCGCAATTGCTGCGCCCCTGCCATGATGGTACGGGGCCCGGAGCTGGGGCAAAGCACCCTGCAGCCCCCCGTCCTGCAAACAAAAATTCACCGGGTACGTAAGAGGGTCACGGGGCACCTCTGCCCTCACGGTGGGACCTCGCACCGCGGCACCAGCACGGACCCCCGCGGGAGAGCGAGCACCCACCGTCGGGAGCCCCCGGGGCTCACCCCTTCACGTGGCAGGGGTCCTACGGGAGGCTCTGCAGCGGGAAAGGCCTTGAGGGAGGGGGCAACCCCAGGACTTCACGGGGTTCTGCGTGGCCGCCCGCAGCAACCCGGGGCTCCGCCGGGCCCCACCCCGCTCCCCGGGCAGCGGAGAGAGA
>NW_010242935.1:0-1721 GCF_000690775.1 Eurypyga helias | reverse complement strand
TCAGGTGCCTGAACTGTGAGTCCTCTACACTGTCTGTAGCGACACAGCGACAACTGGGAACGCAGCTGCAGTATCAGAAGTGGAGAAAGACCTTGAATCTGGTGCAGGCATTGCCCAGTGCCAGCTAAGAACTTATCAGTGCTGCTTCCTACATCCAGGAACACAGCTTCCTAACAGCCACGGTAAAGAGAGTTAACCCCTTCCTGGCTGAATCCAGCATAATTATATAGCCTAGAGAAAAGAAGGATAAAGACAGCTGTAAGGGCTCCCATCATTACATAGTAGCAGCTTCTAAAGAAGAAAGATCTAAACTCTTGGAAGTAATAGAGACAATTAGAGGCAGAGGTTGCAAATTTCAAGAAAGGAAGTTACGATTGGAAATGAGGTAAACATTTGCCCCAGGAGAATTAGGAAGTATGGAAAAAGGTTCCCCTGAATGGCTGTGGTATCTCCATCTTTGGAGATTTTTTGAACCAGGCTGCACAAAATTGTCTGCAACCTGACTTAACCTTGGAGTTAACCTTGCGTTGATGGAGCAGTTGGGCTAGAGACCTCCACAAGTTCCTTCCAATCTACATTTTATTATTTTTCATTTAGTTGAAGAATATAAGTCTAGTCACTCCAAGCTCCTTCTACAATTAAAGGAAAGAATACCCTTTTGGAGGAATCAATCCTTCACTGGTTACAGAAGGGTCCAAGGTCAGCTCATCTTATAACTCAGGTTCTATTATTATATATTCAAAACTTCATTGCAACAAGCTGCCAGACTGCTGGTCTGGACAAATTTTCATTATAAGGCTTGAAGAGGACCATAAGTAATGACTTATTCTTCACTGGGAGTGTCCAAGGATATGGAGAAGCCTGAGGTGCTCAATGATTTTATTGCCTAGGTCTTCACTGGCAAGTGCATCAGCCATATCACAACCCATAGGCCCTGATGAGATGCATCTGCAGGTTCTGAGGGAACTGGCAGATGAGGTTTCTAAATCTCTATCCATCATATTTGTGAAGTTGTGGCAGTCTGATGAAGTTCCACACTGACTGGAGAAGGGGAAATATAACCCCCATCTTTTAAAAGGGAAAAAATGAGGATCCAGTGAACTACATGTCAGTCAGTCTCACCTCTGTGCCTGTCAAGATTATGGAGCACATTCCCCTGGAATCCCTACTAAAGCACATGGAAAATAAACAGGTGATTGGTGATAGCCAGCATGACTTCACCAAGGGCAGATCATGCCTGATGAATATGGTGGCCTTCTATGATGGGGTCATGACCTTGGTGAATAGAGGACGGGCAACTGATGTCATCTACCTGGACTTGTGCAAAGCCTTTGGCACCACCATGCATGAAATGCTTGTGTCTAAATTGGAGAGACATGGATTTGATGGCTGGAGCACTCAGTGGATGAAAAACTAGCTTGATGAACACAGTAATAGAATCATAGAATGGTTTGGGTTGGAAGGGACCTTAAAGATCATCTAGTTCCAACCCCCCTGCCATGGGCAGGGACACCTTCCACCATACCAGGTTTCTCAAACCCTCACCCAGCCTGGCCTTGAAGACATCCAGGGATGGGCCATCCACAGCTTCTCTGGGCAGCCTGTTCCAGTGCTTCACCACCGCTCTGTGAAGAACCTCTTCCTATATCTAATATAAACCTCACATTAATCTAAAATCTCACCTCTAATCTAAAAGCACACTCAAAAAGTTGTGGTCAATG
>NW_010242934.1:355-839 GCF_000690775.1 Eurypyga helias | reverse complement strand
TTTTGGGGTGTGGAACAAAAAAAAATATAAGGGATTAGGTTACATTATCATGAAAATATAGAAAGGTTTTAGTTCATATGAGCTAGTGGGATTCTCTGAAATACTGCAACAGGGTAACTTCTGCTTCATAGGCAGCTGGGGGAAAAAATAATCACTTGGTGGTAATTTAAACACTCTGGTTTTGACTTTGCAGATGATTCTGACAGAGATTAAGCTCTAGTTGAATTCCTTAAAGTTCTGCTTACCAAGCTTTAAGTCAGTTTGCACCAAGCAAGCCTTTTCTGCAGTGTAAGAAAAATTAATCTTTTAATTTGTTACTAAATAGTTTAATATTTCAGCTGTGCTCTGACAACAATTGAGCTTTGGAGGTTTCTGCGCCTTCTGATCAGAGAGGTGCCAGGGGGAGAATGTCTTTAAAACGGTCATTAAAATAAGAGCCACAGTAAAAGCTACAGGAAATAGTTTAAGGTAACAGCAGAGAAAG
>NW_010242934.1:0-271 GCF_000690775.1 Eurypyga helias | reverse complement strand
CCATCCAAAAGCCAGCCGAAATGGTCACTGTTGTTGTAGCAACTGTAATTCCTCTGAGGCAAAGCTCCAAGCAGTGCCTCTCCTGTTAATCGTTACTACCACTGTCACACTGCTGTAGGTGAAATTACAGAAGAGATGTGTCACTTCCACATCTCCCTTTAAAAAAAAAAAAAAAAAGGTATGTAAGCATGGCTTGATCACCTTGATGTCTCTCATGGTTGTAGTAGTCTCCAGACACTCATCTTCGTAGTGCAGCATTGCTGCCTGTATC
>NW_010242933.1:88471-94697 GCF_000690775.1 Eurypyga helias | reverse complement strand
TACTACTAATAATAAATAGTTAAATAGTAGAAAATAAATCATATGATACAATGTGACACAATTGCTCACCACTTGCTGAATGATGCATAGCCAGGTTCCGACTAGTGATTGTCAGAGCCAGAGAGCCTGAGAGTGATCACAGCAGGGTCCAAGTGAACCCTATCAACGACAGCACAACCAGGAAAACTAACAGACTCACCAACCCACTCACAAACGAGCCAGCAAAGGAGTTAACAAAGCAGCTAACAAAGGAGTTAAAGAGATAGCAGAAGAGTTAAGGAGCCAGCAGAAGAGTGAAAAGGGTATCATGGCCCCCGAGCCCACTCCCCGTACCAAGCATGATGTGGTCTGGGATGCAATTCCCCTTCGGTCAGTTTGGGTCAGCTGTCTAAACTGTGTGTGTCCCCACACTGCTTGTAGCGAGAAAGCTGGGAATGCAGCTGCAGCATCCAGAGCTGAGAGAGACCTTGAGTTTGGTGCAAGTACCCCCCAGCACCAGCTAAAAAGATACCTTATCAGTGCTTTTCTCAGGGTAAATTCAGAAATGTAGCTTCATACCAGCCACTGTAAAGAAAGTTAACTTTTTCCTGACTAAAACGAGCACACCTTGATACTTCTGCAGCTCGATCCAGCTGAGATCACTGGATCTAAAAATGCTTATTTTTCTTCAAAATCTCTGTATCCCCTCACAGATTCCTGAGTCATATGAAGTAGAGAAGACACATTCCTACTATTGCTGAAGCAGTAGAAAATATAACAGAAGGATGAACATAGGCTATATCTAACTGAGCACATAGCATGGCACAACAGGAGTGGAATTTGTAGAGTGAATCATTTGCTGCAGAGGACCAGCATTCCACGTTATATATATCTATTTGCTGCAGAGGACCAGCATTCCATGTTATATAGAAAAGGTTATAGCTGACTGGATCCAGTTTGATGATGTGAGCTAATGCCCATTAGGGGTTATAGCTCATTAGTTGCGCTCTTAGAGGACAGGACCTCTTACCGATTCAGGGCCGTCAGGAAAGAATTGAGTTAGAGCACTATGAAAATACTCTGTATTGAGACAAAGCACAATTGGAAACAAACTCCTTATCTAATATAGAACTATAGTGGACACACAGTTACCTACACATTGTTGCTTAAGAACCATCTCTCTGACTAATCATATGCTATTCCTGAAATTCACAATAGCACCGCATGATAGCACGAGGATCTTAAGGCAGCTGAGCAAAAAAAAACCCCAAAAACCCACAAACCCAAACCCAGAAACAGTGGGATAATCCACTGATGGGACAGTGTCATGCCTGAAATCTGATACTGCACTATTCATGGTTGCAGAGAACTTCCTGGTATACAAATCTAAAATCTCCATAAATTGAAATCATTCAAAACAACTGTGTCACACAGCCACGGTTATAGGCCAGGTCCTTCAGAGGTATAGAGGTACAATTAGCTTTCCTCCTCCCTTTCTGCAGAAAAGGAAATAGTGTAAATGCAGCGTAGTTTATTCTTTGAATGTTTTTATTATCTTATGCATTTAAATGCCATGTAGCAGACGCAGACCTTATTCTGAGTATAGTTTAGGATACGGTGTTCTGCTTATTTTACTTCAGTAATATTTTTTTCTTGTATTATTCCAGTGAGCTTTTAGATTTTTATATTTGGGTTGGGTTTTTGTTTCTTTTTTTTTTTTTTCCCCTGTTGTTTTTATTTCATTTGTTTCACTGTTAGCAGAATTCGGGGCTTCAGTATACGCTGTACCTGCCAGCTAATTTTGGAAAAAGTTGTTTGACCTTCCACTATGTTACATATATGTATAAAAACTTTGGTATTTCTGACAGTGAAAGAAGTCAGTTATTACTGAAATGATAAAAAACTTGACTAAAAGAAATACCGACAAAAACAAATCTATAAAAGCCATGTTAATCCCACCTGGTAATATCAAAGCTAATTATTCATACTGGTTTAATTGGAAGCCTCTAACTTCCCTCCTCACAGAAATAAAAACAAGATCCTCTGAAAAATCAATGATTTAAACAAATTAATCAATACTTGTTTTCATGTGAGAAGACACCTAGGAAAAAACAGAAACACTTATGGATAATTTATTATTAGTACCAGTCCTGCTCCCACCCCACAACGCACTTCTCTTAAACTATTTCTGGGAAAGTGATTAAATGCCCTCTTATTCACAGCAAGTTTGGGGTAAACCATCAGGAGAAGGAGGAGGGAAAAAAGAAAAAGAAAAGGTGTTTTGCAGCTCAAATAGTAACTGAATAAAATCATTAAAAATAAAATTTAAAAAACCCATAAAGCTCAGTAATAATGACTAATAACATTTTTGACATATAATTGATGTTTACCTCTTTGCTAACAGAATGAAGTACAGAAAAATGTTATTTTGATGTTGATGAGATTTCTGGAAGGTTTCTGCAACATCACTAGGCAGAAGTTACTTCCATCTAAGCCAACCTACGAGCAAACAGGCAGTGTATGACTACATTAGGAGGTAGTCTGGTAGCATGGAGGTAGTACGGACATTAGAAAGCAGAATGGAATGGATCCAGAGGAAAAAACACCTCAGACCAAGGATCTGACATCTGCATTATAAGCATCTGTGTTTTATTTTGGCATAGCTCTAGTTTGATCTCAGTGGTTTGAATAACCATTCGCATTTATCATGCATGCTCCTACAGCTAGTTTTCTCCTCTACTTTCGTGTAAAAAAAACCCACCTTGAGTACTGTAGGATCACTTTGCGACATACGAGGCTGGCAAATCAGGGAGATCAGAATATTTTCTTCAAAAGCACGTTTTGATCTGAGGTAAAATATTAACACAGATGAGCCCAGGGGCTGACAGGCTGGATATGTTATACAAATACCATTTGGTCTTGTCCAGGTATATCATACTTCAGCTCAAGGACAGATCAATTTGCAGTTTCACGTGTCCTTACTGTGACTTAATAGTGTCTGCACTGGATATCAGGAACTAAATTGCCAGCTGGGCAGCAGTTACCTCCCACAGAGTCCTGGGCTTCCCCGGAGACTTCTGGAGGAGAAGTAAAAAACTCTGTCATGAAGCAGATAAAGTAGGGACTTGAATCTGGTACTTTCATATTCCTGAACAGAGCTGCAATGTGGGGCAAAAAATGGTCACCTCAAAGCTGAGTTTTGAATCTGATGGAAACACTGAAGGATTACATTTACTTCCCCAATGAAATAACCAAGTCTGAATCTTAAGAAATTCACTGCATTATTATTCTCCAGGTCAAAATGAATCCAGAATGTTTGAATTACATGAAACAGTGAAAGAGGTAAGAGGGGCAGAGACATGCTTTTTTTAAGTATTGAATAATCTTTCTCTCCCTTAGGAGACTTCTGCTCGAATGCTGCAGGCTAAGTTTAGATACGGATAGGAATCTGGGTTTCTGGATCGATTGGAATTCTTCTCATACAAAGGATTACGCTATGAAAAAACAAATTTGCCTAAAACTATATTTATTACTAGCATTCAGTATCACAAGCTGTTGTAAGATTAGATGCATTTCTATTACATGGCTTAGAGAGATATCCTCCATATTAAATAAATAAATCTGAAAAGGAAACTGAAAGGCACAGTATCTAGAAGAAACAAATACTTTTAAAATGTACCATATAATAAATCTATGAACTGCTTTGGGGTTGGTTTTGGGGTTTTATTGGGGGGAGAGGGGAGGGGTTGAGTGATATAAAATAATTTATGACTATGCAAATAAAGTAACACTGAAAATACTTTATGAAAAGCAATTGGGTTTTCATTATTTGTGGCTACAATTATGTTACTAGTGTCTGTCTCTTCCCCAAGAATTCGACTCTCTTCTCTCTGGCTCTTCTTCCTCCTCCTTACCCATTTATTCAGTGATTGAAGAAGCTATAAAAGCTGGGATACTCTTCAGATAGAAATTTCCACTGAGCAGTCAACTCAACCATCCCATAAGGTAATGTCCACTAAACAAGATTAACAGCTAACAGTTCTGAACAGTCCTGAAGCTGTTGTAATTTATATTTAGGCAAGGAAAGATCCCTTCCAGACACAGTACTTATTTGGTATTAAAGCTCTATAGAGAAACTTCTTTTGGGCTGAATGAAGTTCATTCAGACCTCAAAGTTCTTAACTGTCCTTCTCAAAATAGCTGAACATTTAACATTTCTTTGACAGAAATCAGCATGGTTCATCAGACTACCTGAAAGAGGTTATAGTGAGGTGGGTGTTGGTCTTTTCTTCCAAGTAACAAGCAATAGGACAAGAGCAAATGGCCTCAAGTTGCACCAGGGTATGTTTAGATTGGGTATTAGGAAACATTTCTTCACTGAACAGGTTGTCAGGCATTGGAACAGGCTGCCCAAGCAGGTGGTTGAGTCACCATCACTGAAGATATTTAAGAGATGTGCAGACATGGTGCTTAGGACGTGGTTTAGTGGCGCACTTGGCAGTGGTAGGTTAACAGTTGGACACTTAAAAGTCTTTTTCAACCTAAATGAATCTATGATTCTACAAAATCTTACCTTTTTTCTCACAGATGAAATCTGCTCTTCCAGCCACTTTTGCTATACCTACCACATCCCAGTGTGGAGAGATGTCCACTAATACCACTGGTTTGTGTCAAGAAGAAAGGCCATTGTGTACATTGGTAGCTTTTTGATGAAGGAGGCAACTTATAGGCAGAGAAAATTAGGAGGAGACAGGTACTTGTGTGGGACTGGTGAATTGCTGCTTAAGGAAAAGAGTCAAAAATCTACATTTGATGCTTGCTTAGGGAGAAGTAGGTTGCTGCTACTAGGAATGGGATGTTTAGAGAATAGAAAATGCAAGCATCCTGCAGGACCCAAAACCTAGAATCACTTCCCATGGGCTACTGAAGTTAAACCATCCTGAAAAATGTAGTTGTTCTTCTCGAGTAATTACACCAGCAATTCTACTAAAATGTTCAGCCACATCTGAACTGAATTTAATCTTCCAGTTAAAGATCTCTTTATGCTCTATGTCTGTGAGGATGGTACCTTGCCATGTAAATGAGTATTGGAGTACCCTGAAGAATGGCTGTACCACAATCAATAACAAGGGCACTGTTTAATTTAGGCTATTCAGGGTGATATACCCAAGCAAGAGAGCTGTGTCAAAGGAGAATCCCATAGACACCACGCTATTGGTAAATGCAGCTAATTCAGTAGAGAGGTTGCTTCCTGCTCTTCCTCTGCAATGACTCACATTGATGTCTTCTGAAAACAATTGGAAGCAAGATTTTTCCTCAAAGAACTGCAAGTTGCTGAGGATTAAGAAAGGACTGAAGCCAGTACCTTCAGCACTGAGAGTGCTGAGCTGTATCAGAAGTGTGGCCAGCAGGGCGAGGGAGGGGATTCTGCCCCTCTGCTCTGCTCTGGTGAGACCCCACCTGGAGTGCTGCGTCCAGCTGTGGAGCCCTCAGCATCAGAAGGATATAGACCGGTTGGAGCGAGTCCAGAGGAGGCCACGGAGATGCTCCGAGGGCTGGAGCCCCTCTGCCATGGGGACAGGCTGGGAGAGTTGGGGGGTTCAGCCTGGAGAAGGGAAGGCGCCGGGGAGACCTTATAGCACCTTTCAGTACCTGAATAGGGCCTACAAGGAAAAAATACATATTTTATGTTCATATATCCAAAATCAAAGCGAAATGGTTAATAGTATAAGGTTCTTAAGAGTGTTCGTACTTAAGCAACCTGAATTAGAATTCAAATTAAATTCAATAACTCAGAAAAGAATTGTGGGAGGATCACCCTTGTGCACCTTGTCTGGCAGCTCATCCATTTCTAGGTTATATACTGTGTATTATACTCAGTTTCTGCAATGAGAAAAGCCTCTATATGACAACAAAAAACAGTGGAAAATCTTTGGAAAGCTGGTAAGAAACTCAGTTTTGCTGTGGTTCCAGTGCTCCACTTGCCTTGCTCATAAGTTATGAGACTTCCAAGCAAGTACCATGTAACATACACATGTCTAATTGCCATTTTCTCTGATTAAACATGTTTATCTTGTCTAATCTGCCAGCTGCATCTCATTAGTTGAGAGAAATGTTGATTTGGAAAAAGAAAAACAAAAAAGACAAGGTTTCAGAGGATGGCATTTAGTCATTGAACATATTTCTGTAACGTCATGTGTCAGCATGTGATGATTTTTGGTTTTTAATGACATTTTTCATTTTGCAT
>NW_010242933.1:70544-88460 GCF_000690775.1 Eurypyga helias | reverse complement strand
CCTCATAGACACATGGGGGTGTTTCTAAACTCTTTTTTTTTTTTTTTTGACAAGAAAGTTAGGTGATCTCATTAATAATTTGATTTTATTTTTCCGTGACAGTTACAATTCTAAAATGCCTAAAAAGTTGTCATGTCTGAAAAAATAATCACTGAAAGATGCTTGTTCTTCATAATTTGGAAATCTTATTAAAGTGCTGTATAAATCATCTATTTTAAGATTTCAAATTTTATTTCTTATAATGTGTCATTTTGAATCTGTGTTTTATTACTTCCTGTGTAGTACACAGCATCAGTTTGATATTTGAAAGATTTTATAACTCTGAATTACTGTAGGTATGATTTTAAAAGAATTTATTAAAATTTATTGTTCTGTATATGTCCTCAGATACCAATTATATATTGGTAGAGAAGGGAATTCGTTTTTACATGACCACAGATTTCACTTTATTAAAATCCAATAGTAGTAATCAATATTTTTAAACCCCTCTTATTTTACCAAAGTGATTTCAGAGCCAATACCAGAAATTAGGAGAATGTAGAATCCAGGTAGTACTCCACATGCATACAATTTGTAGTAGAAACCTTAGTGTTGTTACCGGATATAATTTTGTCCACATGTTGCTGGAGGGTAAACGAGCCACTGTTCATGAGATCCTGAGATGATATTTTAGCTGCTTCTAACTCTGCCACTCCTAGAATTTCCTATCCCCTACTGAAGTCTCCACAGATCTTATGGCACTTTCCCACCTCCTACCCTTTCCTCCTGCCTCTGATGAATACCATTCATTCAACCCATCGCTGCACTATCTTTTATACACCACAGCTGCTTGTGAGAGCTGTAGAATTAAAAGTCTGGAAATAACTGCTATTAGGAGATTTCTCCCAGTTCCTCCCCTACCCTGTCTTCACTTCAAACAGGCAACTCTTTTACACACTTGGAAGTGCATAAGCCCATCAGTTCATTAACATTGTAAAACCAATGGCCATTTCTATTCTTTAAATCATGTTTAAGCATCAAGAATACCTACATCATTTCTCTTCCTTTTATTACACTCCTTCCTGGTTGTGCTTGGTAAAGTAAAAGCTGCTCAGGTGTCTAAAGAACAGAGAATTATCTTCATTCATCTGCTGTATACAAACCAGGTTTTGTGCTTCATGTTTGCTGCTCATCTTTCAACAGTGTTCAGATATAAACAAACTTCTAGTTAATGTTATTGACTCACAATCCATACGCATTATCTCCTCACCTCTTGTCCCTGGAGAATATCTGTTAATCTTTCTCTTTTACTTTCCTGTACCTTAGAAAACATAGGTAGCTGTGGAAGGTGCATGGAAAGCATGTGCATCTCTGATCTCCACCTCCTTGATGGCAAGCCGCCAGAATGATGATGCATTCTGTTAATCAACACATTAATTTAACTCCTTCTACTTTCATCAGCCGCAAAATATTGGCAGGATGAGAGCCAGAGCCAGTGGTTAAAGTGGGAGATGGGGAAAAAAAGAACCATCTACACCTTAATTATTTTAATTATTTCTTAATTCTCTTAAATTGGTACAGTTCATTCTGGTGCACCATTACAGTATTATTATTAAGAAAAAAAAAAATCCATTGAAATGCATTTCTGAGTGGATTTCAGGCAATTCTCGAACTTACTGATTGAAGTATGAATAAAATCTAATTAAAGCACCATTAAAGATGGGAAATATTTACATGCAAGAAAAAATGAGGGGTCTTTTAAAAAAAAAATAATGTTATATGAAGAAAAATACTCACTTCGGCTGTTCCAAACCCAGCTGAAGACTTATTATTCAGCATGCTATAGTCACGTTTGCCTACACAAGTAATTTAACTACTTTTTCATTAGTAATTCTGGAAACCAAGGTGGACCTTCTCTATGTTTTTCACCATACTGTATGTACCGAAGTGTATTCTTTACCTGAGCCTATCTGTAGAGCACTAATCTACATACAGCACTATGAGGAAATCTCACATCCCCAAGATTAATTTTTGGGTTTGTATTTAGTTACTTTATGTGGGAGGCATACAAAGATGTTCGATGGGAATACATAAGTCATTCCCTTAACCTCATTCCTGACAGGTCGTTCAGATGTGGTTTATGCATCTCCTTAGAGTGATATCTGTGTACTACTCAAGTGTTATTACATAGCATATAAGCCCAGCTCTAACAACAGCAAAAGGATTGCTCAAGCTGTTTTCTGCTCAGTCTACCCAGTTTTCTTCACTAATGACTCTGTTCCCTACTCTAGCCTTCTTTTCGCCATCCCTCTAGTCCTTACTTTATTTTTTGCTATTTTGTACCCAGCTAATATCCCAACCATCTTTAATACAGATGAAAATGAATTGCCCTTCATTTGTTTTGAGTGACATTTTACGTATTCATCTACTGCAGAGAGAATGCTAGCACGGTGAATGCAGCCTTACACCTGCCAGGACACTAAAATGTCTCTCTAAATACAGGTGTATTTCTTTCCTGTGCAAAACTGCAGGAACAGAGAACAGTAGGAGAAATGCCAGTGAGAGAAGACAACCACTGGAGATGACACAGGACAACCAGGTAGGAAGGCTAACAGTAATGTTTACAACCGTGCTAATCATAAAGTTACACCTTGATACTGGGTGGTCCAAAAGCCGATAAAGAAGGAGAATGTGGTGGTGGGGGGGGTGAAGTAGGTTGAGATCCCACAGCAGTAAACATTTCCTACAAAAACATGCTTGAAGGTGGAATAAAGAGAAATTATCTCCAATTATTGCTGGAGTAGAACTGCTCAGAATTCAGATTTTCACCCTGTTTACTTATCAACAGCCCCCTTTAATTATTGGAATTGCACATTAGTGTCTAATTTGTCATCAAACTTTATTTAGTCTATGCAGAACACTAGGTAAATGCATATTACACTCCTGTTAGCTACTCAGCTGCCCATTACAGTCAGGAAATTGTGACCAAGAGAGCTGTGCTTCTTTTTGATTTAAAGAGGCAGGAGCCACCATTTCTTTTAAGTGCAGTCCCCATCACAAACTAGTCATACCTTTGTCTTTTTGACAAGACCTATGCTGCATGCTAACCAAAATGACCCATTGAAGACACTTGAAAGTGGAAGACAGGAAAGAAACAAACACAGTTTTAGACACAGACCACAGGTTCTATAAAATATGTCAATCCTGGAACTAATACTGCTGCTTACAACCACAGTAGCATCATAAAGAAATTAAAGTAGAAGCTGTTCCAGTCTGGGATTCTTGTAATTATGACTGCTGAGTATAGAAGAGAAAAAATGACAATGCTCAGGCATAGAAACGTATAGTGATTCTACTTCGGTTCTTGATAGCTTTCAGAAGTAAAATTGCTTTTATTATTGCCTTTATTATCACATATGATTTGAAAAGAAAATAGAAAAATGCTATCAGAACAGCCAAAGACTTCACGTACATTTTCCAGACCAATATTTAGTTCTCTCAGTTTTGTTTCTTTGCACACAGAGGGAACAGAGCAGGAAAGTATTCAATTTTTTTGTTAAAAGAAGGGCCAACCACAATACATAAAATATCCTATCATATAGTGCTTTAAAATGTTCTTTCTTCTCATTTACTGTAACAGAAAAGATTATGTATACTCTCAGTTATTTACACAAATACAGCTTCTGTTAGAGTCAATGAGAGCCACAAAGGCAAGACTTGATTTATCAAAATAAAAATAATCCTTCATGTAGAAAACAATCAATAGATACTTTTTAGAGGTCTACACAGACCAGTATAAGGTTTTTTAAATTTTATGGTTTTTTGTTTTAATCAATAAAATTCAACAGCAGATGAGCATCCTTGTGAGAAATTTTTTCTGCATCATGGGACACTGGTCATTTAACATAGTATGTAAGTAATATTTTGCTTGTTCCATTTGGAAAAAATGTTGTGAAAAATTTAAAAAAACTGAATGATTTCTCAAAACACTTCTCTGAAAAATGCCAACTAGAATTGCCATTTCATGACTAAGAACTTTGATTTTACTTCTAAGCATTAATGCAAAGAAAAAGCCTGTACGTAAGTTGACGCTACACTTGGCTAATTTCCACTTCTTTTTCATGGTCGTAACAGATTAAAAAAACACAGTTGAGAGAGCAGAAATTCACCTTGAGCCAGGTAGCATCCTTAAATGGTATACTGTAATTCTTATTTGAAACAACCTGTCAATCACTTCTTGGAAAAGACAATTTAATAATAATGAGGCAAAACACACAAAAGACATAAGGGAAAAGGACTTTCACGTCTAGCAGCCAGAACATTCAGGTCTATTTCTCTTCCAAATGATCACTGGCTTTCCTATTTTCAGGACAAATAGCCTATGCTATAGTTTATTTCATGAAAAATTTGATCACAGACATTCTCCTGTAACAGAATGGCCACAGCTGTATTTCCTGAGGAGCAAGACCTTGTCTGTGTTTAAAAGGTGTAGAGATTTGGCCTGCAGAAAATTTAAGATGAGTGCCATCTGGTTTCTGGATTCTGCTAGGGCTTAAGCAATGTTGGTACTTCTTTCTGTACAGGCAAACGGAGATATTTAAACTAATCAAGAAGGCATCTAAATACTTTAAAATTGCCTTGGTCCATGGAATCAACAAATTTAGGAATTTGGAATAACAGTTTTGGACCCCTAGAACAGACTTTAATGCACCTAAATCCTTTACTATCTCTAGCTTTCAATCTTACCCATTGCCAATGAAATTTAGATTGTCAGTCAAACGCTGAAGAGATGAAAAAATATCTTTAAGAATAAGGGCCCATACAACTTTTTAGTAAGTAATAAATATGTAGTAGAGTACGTATACTGTGTTTCTTTTCAAATATTAAATATATTGGTATCTTCTTCACCATTTCACTGACTTCACACCTCTGGCTGGGTCTGGCTGAGTCTGGCTGGGTCTGGACATTTTTAAGTGGAAAGTTTCGTTCATTCAACCTTTTATCAACGTAAGTTTGAATTAGAAACAATTAAAAACGGCAAAATAGTGCATGTGTAAAGGGAGTTTACACATGGCAAATGGTGTTTCTATTAATTTCTTTGCAATGCTGCAAACTAACTTATTTGAGCACATTATTACACATACCAGCATAATTCAGCCTATGCATCAGTTAGACCATATATTACTGGTACAGTAATGTACCGGTATATATATGGGCATACCCAGTCCAAACAGCATGGCCAGGCCCTTCACACAATCCTTTGAGCTAGGAATACATTAGAAACTTCCACAAAAGGAAGTTATACTGTTTGGTAGTGATACCTTTCAGCGTTGAAGTATGTCATCATTATCTTTCCTAAGTAGCCTCTGCAGATTTAGTAAGGACAATGATGTGTATCCTCTGTTGTTCTTTCCCCATTTATAGAGTAGTTCTGACAATTTACAAGAAAGGTCAAATTATGTCCCCAAATAGAGTCCAAAGAGTTTTCATTATCTCTGTTCATATATAAAATGGGGAAGATTTTAAGACTCAACTATTTTTCTCCTTGATGACAGTGTAAGTCACAAGAGCAACTGGAAAGATATGAGAAGCAGTACGTGAGGAAAGATAATTATTCCAGGATCTGTCTCAGTCTCACAAGCTGGATAATTTACTTTGATTCTCATAATATTTTATTTCATCTTTTTTCTTCTGATGAGTTTAGCAGGGGATAAAATAAAGCCAGCTCAACAAATTGAATCACTAAAGTCTGATTCCTTTGTATTCAGAAGTGTTACTGGAAGAAGTTAATTTTCAATCTCAGAAACAATATGCGCATGTCTCATGTTCATCTGCTGAAGCTCTCATTTACATCTTCAAAGTTCAGTTTCAAAATGCCACACCAAAAATAGTTACTCTTGATTTAATCATTTTGTAGAATAGTGTTGCTGAAGAAGAAGATCTGGATATAAATCAATACTGTAAAATTGGAATTTATTTCACTAAACAAAATAAATTACATGAAAGAAAATGTTACAGATCAAACTCCAACTCTAGAGATCAAATTTACCAGAGGATAAAAAAGACCTTGGAATGATATGATAGTGATAGCTGATATGGACCAAATCTTGTAAAAAGTCTTGTGACACTTCAAAAGAAAAAATTGGTAAAATATCAGGTACACTTTTTATACCTTCTAAGGACCACCTAATGGTCCTTGGAAAAGAAGTAGTCTGCTATTAATAAACTACTTTCAGAATAAGATACCTTGAAATGCTACCTGTGCATTTTAGAGCAAAATGTTACGTCTCAGTTAATTTTCTAACCATACCCAAAGAAGAAAATTTAAGATGATTGAGAGAAAGAAAACGTCCTCCTGCTCAGAACTGGTCTAGGCTTCCAAGTAAGGTGACAGAAACTTTGTCTTTTCTGCTATTTAAAACTACCTCAGTAAAGCAATGATAGATGTTCTCTAGGAAACACTTCCATAGTCGTAGATGTGACCTGGAGTAACTTTCTCATTAAATAGAAGTGAGTTTGTAATTGTGATTACTGTCTGCATTAAGAAATGCTACAGTTCCTTGCATAGACTAACAGAGAGACAAAAACATTAAAAAAATATTAAAAACCCCATTGTAATCCATCATTATGCAAAATAATTGAAGAGTAATTTAGTTATCTTTCATAAAAGGAATAGAAAAAATGCACTGAAAATAAAGGCAGAAAACCAGGGCAGTAAGCACTATGAAGGAAATGAATAAAGAAGGAAGTTCATTAAAATAAGGCACTACAACAAGCTGAGACATGCGTGAGAAGTTCATTTTGGTATTGTCTTCAAGAAATTTTCCTAGGATAAAATAGCTTTCCAAAATTTTTAAGTTTCCCGATTCATGCAGTGTTTCAACTTGTAGTCCTCTGTTCTTTCTACTGTGGCTATTCTCCCTTTTGAGTTCTGTTCTTACATATTTCACCTCAGGTTCTTCCAGTAATAATCTCTGATTGAGTGAGACTACAGCATAGAGCACACAATAGTTTCAAGTGACCAAAAAACATAGTCAAAGGGAGACAGGTCAGGAAGAAAAAGCCATGGTATTTTCTACCACTCCATCTTCACCCCTACTATTCACAGGCTGTCAATCATGAGATGCAGGTTCAACAGAAGATCTCATTCAGTAATTTTATGTTAAAATAAGTTCTTTAGCAGAAGCTACCCAAAGCTGTGTTGTCCCAAATGAAAATAAAAAGAGACACCAAAGGAATCTCCAATTTGCTGCTAATGCAGAACCTAGGAATTTGTTCAGTGCTTTGGTGATCACAAGAAAGGATATTTGAGCCCAAATCATGGAAATAGACACACTCAGAAGTGGCTCTGGCTTCTGAATATGAATATATGCGTCACCCTTAATACAGACTATTCATGTTTGTGGCATTGTATTGAAAAGTGACATTTCTTTTGCTCCCTCTTTCACAATTCTTCCAAAAATGCCACCTGTTCTCTCTTTCATATCCTCAGATACTTTGCATGGTGGTGCAGTAGCTGTCAGATTTAGGGAGTTAGGATGAGTGATGCTAAAAAACTATCAGAGACCCACATCTTCGTGAAAAGGACATCATGCTTCACAAGCATGGGGAGCAGTGACTCCTGCAGGATGCTAATGTGCCTCAGATTCCCATCAGCTCCCAAATGGTACAGCACTTCACAAGTTTGGGTCTCAAATCATTTTAACCCTGACTCAGCACGCCCCCCTTCAACAGCCCTTGTTACTCATACAAGAAGTGAAGTATCAGATTTATGGTAGAAAAGTGCCACATACAGTATCATTTCATGAAATATATCCTTTTAATCATAGTGCAGTTCATGACTGAGATCTTTGTAAAATGTTAGCATGTTTCATTTTTACAGTTTTATGAAATGCACATTCATTTTAATGGCTGAATCTTTCAGTTACTTCCATATGCTGATTTAGCTAATGTAAATTTTTATTAATCTCATTGACAGTTCTTTCATGTATCTCCCCAAAGACTATACAAAACTCCTCGTGAAGGAAGAATTCTTTTGTCTGCTAGAAAGTTTCATTCTTCTTTACTTTTGCAGGATGGCTATAGTGAGGAAAACACTTAGTACTTGTGTGGTCATCTTAAGTTTATATTTTCACTAGTTTACATTTCACTTCAACAACTATGCAGTTCTAAAAAACTTTAATAAATAAAGTTAAATAAAACTCTAATAAATATTTTAAATGCATACACTCTCTTCTTGAAACTTACAACTAAAGATAAATATCAACAGGCATTGTTTAAGTCATGAGCAAAAGATGATATAAATTTCAATACCTACTAATTCTTCAGTCAGAAAAAAACGCAAACCAAATAGATTTAATTTATGAAGCATCACATGCAGTGTAGTCAAATATTTCTGTTCAATGTTTTGCTTACCTGAGTTTTACAGAAGGATATTAAAGCCAATGTAATGATTTAAATAACCTTTGGGTTTTCAATTCCATAAAAACTCATTCTGTCCCTATATATATAAATTACACAAATTTATGATGAATCCATGGGACAACAAGCTTTTCAGGTCACTCTACTCATAATTACAACTAATTAAAATGTGCCAAAAAAAAGATAGAAATTTATCACTGCTCATTAAACCTATAAAGACTATCTTAATTAGATGTCAGACGCAGTAACACATATAAATGTTTGCTGCCAGTCTAAATTTAGTGAAAAAATAACTGCATTTATAGCTACTGCTGCAAGAAAGTAGATATAGTTGAATCAAAAGAGTTAAAAGTTTTCTAAACCACAAATATAATTCTTTACCTTTATGCTTTTTATCTTGAAAACAGTGTACATGAATTATATGTTGCTATTTTATTTCCTCAATCTAAATACTGGAAAAGAAAGGCAATGCCACAACATAATTTTGTAATTCCATATTTTTGAATATTACTTACATGCATTACATACCTTAATTTGCAAGAATTAATTAAAAATCAACATTTGCTAGCATTTATCACACTACTGCATCATCTATGTTCTTACTCAAAAACATTATATTTATATTGTTTTATCACTACAGCACTGAAGAATTAGTTCCACTCTGTTCCCCCAAATTTATAACCAAAGCATCTCATAAAGGTCAAATGATTTTGGTATGAGACACTGTATATATAATTGGTTAATCTGAAGGTGAGTCATCAATTCAAGGCACAATTGATGTCATAGCGTAATAACATATATTGTATTCTTTACAGGTGAGCTGTATGTACAGGTTATAATTACAACTTCACTAGACCCTTAAGGCTTTTCATCACAGAGAAGAGGAATGCATGCGATACAAACTGAGAATTTTCACTTGTGTATTTATTTATAATGAAGAAGGAGAAGAAAATAAAAAAGTGTTGTGGTTTCTGGAATACCAATATCTTACATATGTTATATTTCAAATGCAGAGCAATATATATGTTGTTGTACATTTTAATCACTGAAGTTCCAAACTGCATTGATGTTTTCAGAGATTTATGCATTGAAATCCCTATGAGCAGATGTTATTAAAAAACAAGAGACGTACTAGTCTCTGGAAGGAGTCAGGAATTTGTTCATGTGTTTACTGCTTTGAAACCTGACTTAGAGTGGTATCACTAAACTCCGACTTCCACAACTGTATTAGGTTTGAGGATATCTTTTATGCCTAGCCTGCACAATACACCTGAGAGGTAGCCCTATATTTTCTGTAACACCTTCCATCTACTTAGCTTCAAATCAAGTTTTTGTCTTATAGGCAATTTAGTCTCTGTGTATGGTTTGGGTTTTTCCTCCTGCTGTGAGGAATTTCCAGTTAGGCACGTAATACTTAAGAAATGAGATCCCATCCTTCAGTCTTCATCTGAATAGTTCAACTGCCTCAACAGAGCTGTTTAAATAAGTAGATCAGGAAGTAGTTCATTTGGCTAAGCTGAAGCCTTCATAAAGCAAGAGAGCTATATAAAAAATCCCGTTAGCTGCAGGCATTCATTTATCCTCTATTCAATTAATATCTTTGGTGAGACATGTTGCTGGAGAAAGTAGGTGAGTGAAATGTTCCCTAACAATATTTGATTAATTAACAACACTTCAGCTGTAGCATTTTTATGCTCCGGGTTTTGGATGCACAGGAATGTGTCAGGACCAGGCTCCTTTCCACAAAAATGAAGAGAAAAATCCCCACATCATCCTTCTCTCCTACATCTATTTCAGAAGAAATTCCAAGTATCTTGCTATCTAGATATTTTTTCCAGGAGAATTTACTACCTAAATGACGATGTTCCAGCCAAGTGCCAAGGGTGGGGGGGGGAAGAAAAGAAATTTTTGCAGGAAGAGGAGACCATTTTCACAGAAAACTTGCTGTACAGAAGCACTATATTGAAATTGATTTGAAATCTTCTCTGAAGGCTAATTTTTCATTGGACTTCCTAAGATTTTGTTTCCGAGTCAAACAACCAGTACATAACACAGCCAAACTTATGAGTTTGTCTCATAATATATATATTTTTTGAGCCAAATAATATATATAGTCAACATACACTGTATACATTGATATATACAATATATACAGTATATATACATTTTAGATGTACAGTATATATGGTCAGCAGTATATACAGTATATAGAGTATATGCAACTATACAGTCAACAAGAATATATTATTTACTAATCACTCAGTCCTCACTTAAAGATAAGAGAAAGATAACATAGATTACAAAATAAATAAGGAATCATATCAGACAGATAGAAAAGAGGTATTTTCAGGAGTTTTAACTGGTACAGAATGTGCTCCTTCTAAATTTACAGCATGTACTGATTTAGCTTACTGTGGCTTCAGTGCTGTAATTGGATTCACATGGACAGGCATCTCTGTCTGTGAGTCTGCAAAAGCTCCTGGGGAAAGTGCTTATTGAGCAGAGCCAATAGTAGTTCCATCCAAAAGCTAATAGGCTGAACTTCTGAAATTTTAGATGCTGTATTACTGTTTCTAAATAACAGCTGCATTACTGCCTTGTTTCTGTCATAAAGGCCTATATGAAGACAAAAGGAACTAACAATTTGGCTGCAGAAATAAGATTTGCCTAAACACACACACACACAATTAAGCAGGTCCTTACTGTTGCACCTCTCTTGGCTCAAATCCTCACTAAATTATGATAGGATATCCAAGAAAAGCAAAACCTTATTTGCTGGAAAAGTCAACACCATTCCCCAGGATAAAGAAGTCGCAATGTATCCAGCAGTTACGGAAATAAATAAATATCCCTGTTGCCTTCTGTGAGGTTTTACAAAGAACGACTTGAAGAATGAGAATTTGATGTCTAACGGTAATAAGAAATAGGTTTTACTCTTTACAAAGCTGTAGCCTGCCCTTACTCCCAGTTCCACATACTGGGTATTTAAAAAGGAAACATCAGCTACCCTCTTATCTAGTGCAAAGGCTAAGATTGTGACAATTCAGTATATTACTGGGAAGAGCCTAAAGTACTACTTTACTTTACTACTATGTAAAGAGTAAAACCTATTTCTTATTACTGTCCATATTTCATTTGAACCTGTATGAAAATTTGTATGAAATTCAAAGAGACATACAAACCCCAAGGCCCACATAATTGAGTCACTGTCTTCTTGCTAATCTGATAAAATAGACACTGGGATCTCTTGCTAATGGATATATTTATTTACCATCTTGAGTTCCTTTGACTTGAGCCAGAAGAGCGAGCTAGCAGAGCAGTGACTACTCAAGACCAAAACTTTGAATGTCACCGATTAAAAGATTCAGAAAGCAACATCCTCCTTTGAAAACATCCAGCAGAAATGCCTTATTTATGGTACTAGGAGAAACACCTAACACCAACATGGCCAGTTGTATTAGCCTCCCCTACTCTGGGTCCTGCCACGGTCTGTTTTGTTTTGCTTTGTTCTGTTCTGGTTTGTTTTGTTTTGGCGGTGAGCTAGGGGTTTTTATTTGTTGTTCTTTAAGTGCATTCACTGGCATTTCTTTCATATTTTCTTCTCGCTAAGGGTTCCATTAATACTCCAAAAACATTGTTCTCATCCTGAAAGCAGCTGATTTAGTCACCTTCTTCCACCCTGAACTCTCCATCCAAGCAAAAAATCCAAAACATGTAGGATACTTGGAATGACTAACAACTGCCATTTTAAAACAAAAAATTACACATAAAACTGTGAAGTAATGGTCTTATCAGGCTTAAATAACACATCTTTTCTGTCCCTCTGCTCCAAGCCTAGTATTCTTTCTTCCTTTATTTCTTCCCATCCTTTCCTCACTCATTAAAACAAATCTGTGACCCACAACTCCTCTTCTAAATCTGTGCTGTGACAGTGACAGATGCTTTTTTGAGTTGATTTTAGCTGATTGGTTGTGAAAGGCAAAACACCCACAGATGTTAGCTGCTCTTCTACCAGACTTATTGAGACAATAAGATAAATTTGGGACAGTGGAAATTACTCCAAGAATAGGTTTAGAACAAAGCTAGAAATAGTACAAAACCATTATTTTAGGTGTGAATGCATGAGGTTCCATCACAACACTGACAACATCACATCACCAGTCAGACAGAGCGCCCTCATTCTGTCATGGTTTCAGCATTTTTAAGTTAAAAGACTGTTTATACAAATAACTGTACTTCATTAACATTGCTACCCTGTGTAAATCAATGAAAGTATCCTTTGGTTTAACGATCCCCACTCAGAGCTCATGAGAACTGATGAAAGTATGAGGTAGACATACCTTCCAGCACTTGTCTGTACAGACACACTAATGAAGATATAGGTGATTTTTCATGGAGTTTGCTCTTGAAGGCCATTTTGATTATGGAATTGAAAACCAACAGCAATAAGGTTCTTGCTGATGCTTTCCTCCACACCTTAACCACACAGAATTTTAGACTCCATGTCAATTTGTTATTGTAACGTAAAGGTTTAGATTTTTTTTTTTTTAACTGTAACTAATCCTCTACCAACTGATGCTACAGGATTGCTAATATCAGAATCACGTAAAGTATGTGGACCTCATAAAAATTTATCATGGTAACATTAACAGTACATGCCACCTTGGCCAACATGAGCACTGGAAACCAAAAAAAAGATGTGCCATAAGAGCAGAATAAAATGCTAGTGTTCATAAATGCATGTTACCCAGAAATGGTAGACTAAAAAAACCAATAAAAAGTATATATTAACTGTATTATTACTGAATTGTTTTAATATCTATAGATATTCTCATATTCTGAAGTATTTTATAAAAATGTATGTGGTAAGCTAAATACAAGATGACATGGTCCCTCACATATATCAATCACTATGGAATCAAAGATAAATATTATAAATCATTATCTGATCTGGCCCAATACAGGTGGGATAAAAGGAGGGTCCCAAACAAAGATAATTCTATACAGGGAGGGGAAAGAATCCAACATAAAATGAGAAGTGGACAGTGCAAGCATACAGAGAAGATTAAAAGCCAAGGACACGAATACTGGAGATTTTTTTCTTGACAGTGAACCAGAAAAGACTGCAAGGAACCAACTGCTAGTGAGCTCGCTTTTTCAGAGGGGAAACAGGAGACATCAATGGCAAAAGACTTCATTCTTGAACAGCAATTGATCCAAATCCCAGTGGTGGCTTCCTGGGGGCATAGCTTTTTCTAGAACTCTGTACTTCCATTACTCAAATTGTGGGGTACTTGTTTTTAAATCTTCAAACCCTGAATGTTATATAGTTCAGATACCGTGTGTCACTGAAATAATGATCTATAAACAGGCATAGCCTGGAGATATAGGAAAAAGCTCACACAGAAGCAGCTTGCAAGTACTTAGGTAAACAATCACATTCAGGAATCATCCCTCAGAGCTCAGAACAACTGGATTGCTAAACATCATGAAATAGTAGCAGGTTGGAAAAATCAAATGTATGCCACAGGACTGAAGGATAAAAAGAAGGTGGCAATTAAAACAAAAACCCCAGGTTGTCTGAAAGCATTGGAAAATTTTCTCAAATACTTTTCCTTTGGTGACTTTTTAAATTTTTTTCCAGTCTCTCTTCCATTTCTTTCAAAGGCCCTCAAATCCTCTAAGCTGAAGTAATTTGACCAAAAATAAATTCAAAGGGTTTTTTTTTCTTTTTTAGTCAACAATCTCCAAGTAGAGAAAAATATTTTTAAACCTTACTTTTTATCAAAAGTACTTTCTTTTGGGAGAATCCTCCTGATATTTCTTGCTTGCATCTGTTTGTGGTCTCTTGGCTTTTTAATTTATTCCTTTACTACACAGGCAAGCAAAGAGAAATAGAATGACAGAGCCTTACATAGCCTTCTTGTAAAAGAATGTGTCATAACCTATAATATGACACTTTTTGTAACTCTGTTTCTATATGCAAAATAAAAATTCCCTTTACCTTGTGAACACAATTACTTTTTTCTTTTTTTTAACTGAAGCAAGATGTTTCAGTCAATCCTCTGCACAGTATGTACTCCCACTACCGAGAATGGGAGGGAAGTAATAAAATCTGATATTAAAACAATAAACAAATAGATATAACTAAACCCAAGCTCTGGTCCTGGAAAACAAGAAGTGTGCAGAGGCTGCTTCAAAACTTAGAAGTTTTTATAATATCAAATTGTATTTTTTGTGTAAAACTGAGCCAATGAATTAGTTTGGGTTTTTTTAGTACTACATGAACCCTTGGTTCTGTATAGTAAGCAATAAATTTTCATTATCTCACAAGAATTTTTGAAGTTTATAAAGTGATTTTTCATTATCATGTTCCCAAGCTGAAAGATGTAAGTATAAATCCATTTTCAGTTAATACTTGCTTTTACTGAAATGCTTCAACAGATGCAAGACAGTGGAATATATTTAAAAAAACCCAAACCACAACACACACTACAAGATGTTAGTGTGACTGTACGTAGAAAATACACATTACATAACTAGATACAGATATGATGCTCCGGATACCCTTCTATGACCAACACATGGGAAGTTCCAGCAGGATTTCTGGAATCAGCCTGTGGCAGTACCAGGTGTCTTTACCCTGGGGCTCAGTTCAGATGGCCATACATGAACCTAGTTTCAACGGAGGTGTTCAAGGGTATCCTGTCTGCTTTCTCACTGTGTTTTTCCATAAAGTCATGAGTCACCCAGAACTGAAGCATCGTATATTCCTGCCCCATGCAGATGGTTCTGGAGCTGTAAAGACTGACTATGACCAAGTTTTTTCTGGAAATTATGGCCACGTGGTCTGTGCAGAGTATGCAGTACTGCAAGAAAGCACTGTTTGTTTTGCGTGTGCTGAGAAGTTGCTCTGCATATGCAATGTACCTAGCACTATTGGGACATTGCAGATTTAATGGGTTCAAGCTTTGCATAGGTATTCTGATGACATGCACAGGTAGTTCATCTGACACTTTTAAAAATAATCTACCTTATTAAACATGGCTTTACTAGACATGGCCATAATGTATAGCATTTCCAGGTAAGTTACATCCTGGCTAGTCTATTAAGGCTACCAGATATACTGAGATCCCAGATAAATGTAAACCTTTCAGGCACCTCAGGACATCATTCCTAGGTACTAAAAAAAGAGAATGTCCACAAAAATTGTATAACATAGCCCACATACCTGGAGTCGGAGAAATGGGATGGGAAGGCATTTTATTTAGGCATGGTTTTCCAAGTCTCTGAGAGAACTAGAAGATGCAGCTCTTTTGAACTTTCTTCCTAAACCACACCTCTGCTAGGAATAGCTTCTTTAAGATGAAGAGATTAAGAATTACCTCACTGAAATAGTGATGCTTGTGCTTAAGGCTGCAATCAAATACCAAATGCAACTCTGCCCTAAGTATTAGAAAGGCCCTGCAAGAAAGGTGAAGGCTGCAGATATTTACTAGAGGTGAAGAAGCAGAAAGAGGTTTTCCTATTTTTTTTAAAAGTACAAGATAAGATAAGCTGTGGTACAAGCTAATTTTGCAACTGAATCACAGAGTGTAAATACTTATCAAATATTCCAAATGAATAAATTAATCTGGCAAAACACTGCTTGTATTTCCTAAGAAGAAGAGGTAAAATTCGAATGGTTGGATTTTTTTTTCTTCTATATACAACTTTCACAAATTATTTTTACTTTTCTACTACTACTTCAAAGTAACAGTATTTCTTATTTTTCAAATTACAAGGTTTCTTCCCCTTATCATTGTCTTTGGATACAAAGTGTGCTTGCAACAGAGCAGTAATAGTAGTAATTGGTATATAGTTAAAGGCAAATCATAAAATACACATTTACAGAATATCATAAAATATGCATTTTCATGAAATTCTGGCCTCCATTCAGTTTTTGTTTAAACCATAAGTGTATATAACATGCTTTCACAATCAAGAGGACTGAAAACATTTCATTATTATCTAACTAAATATTGTCTGATTATTTTTTCTCTAAATCACATAAAAAAATATACTGGAAGGTCTTCTACAAGAGTTAGGTATCACTGACAATTGTTCAATTACTTCAAGCCTACAATACAAAAATACCCTTTAAAAAATCCTATTTAGACAAGTTTATATATAAGATAAAATATAAAACAAAAAACTTACTGTCCTTTTGATATGTATGAAAGAAATCTGAGAGAAATATGCTATTTCAAAATCAAATCTGAAGCATGACTACTGTTGTATTGTTTCTCTACTAGTAAGTTGTTTTTGCAACTACTCATCAGGAAAACATTAACAATAAATTTTAATACTATATTAACAAGCTTTTAGATTTGTAAAAACTGCAGGGGTGTTTCACTGAATTTTTCAAATTATGTTAGCACATTGAAAAAGGCAATTGTATTTTTAAAAGTATTACAAAAAATACCTTTCTAAAGTAATGTTTTATTTTCCAAATTTGATAGTCTGCTTTGGTTTTCTGATTAGGAAGCATATATACACAAGTTAAGAGGTGTCATATCCTATTTCTGAATAAAGGTAGTGTACTTAATCTCAAAATTAAGTTTTATCTGTGTTTTACAGGTTATTTTCACTTTCTCTGAGATCCTGTAGAGCCTGTATACAATTTTTATCATAAATCTTAAGTGGTTTGCCTAATCCTACATGTAGAATGTAAGATAACTCCCCACAAGAGGAGAAACAAGCCTCCTTTGTAAGGCTACCATTGTAAGTCAGTAGTATGAGAAAAGGTATTCATTGGTCTGACTGTACTCCGACATAAATTCTCATATCTATATGGAAAAGAACAAATCCAAGGTATCTACCAAAATGAAGAGGTAACCCCAAACACCATTCCAATAAAAGCATAAAAAAATTAAGTAACAAACATCTTTATATTATTTTGTCTACTAAGGTGTTGCATTTTATTTTCCCGGAGTCATTTGGAGTAAAATTATTCATGTACACACCTTTGAAAGGTCTGAGGCATTCATTGAGCAGGTGGAAAGATGGAACACAGATGAACAACCCAGAGTCCAGAAAAACAAAGACAGGACTTCCTCTGTGAGTAAGAGCTCAGATTTTGGATAAAAATTTAATGCATGCATACCTCTCCTATGACATATTTGGGTCTTATAGATCATCTTTTTCTTTATGTAAGTAGAAGCTTAAGAATGCTTTCATTTAAAAACCACACAGTACTTCTAAATTACTCATAGAAGGATTACAGGCTATTCAGTAAAATCCTTACATTGAGGAACTAGCTGTTTTCCAATGTTTCTCATTGCACAAGTGCAAATGTACCCAAAATGCTATCTTTATGGATTGTTATTCAAGTTGATGGGCTCAATACTGCAAACAAACATGTAATGTCAAGCCTAAATAGTGTATAAATTCTATGGTGTTCTCTACTGAACAGTTTGTCCTGATTTCTCAACACATCATCTTCCCAAAGAAATAAAAAACTCTACCCCCTAAGTA
>NW_010242933.1:50322-70513 GCF_000690775.1 Eurypyga helias | reverse complement strand
GAATGCCGAATATTTGCATCAATAGCAATTAAGCCTAAACTTGATTAAATAACATTATTCCAGGAACACATACTATTTATGTGCATCCTTATTAGGATATCTGGGAAGATAATTCAGCTTCATTATAAGAAAAATCTGTATAATGAAATTGCTTACTATTCCTTTCTAACAGGTGTACACTGATCAAGACAGGTGGGTAACAAGCCCACAAAAATGTAATTTGTGCTTTCACTAAGAAAATGAAAATTTTTCATTACTTCTAGTATTAGTCTGAAGACACAAGTCTCACCATGGCAAACAGATGACTAAGTAGCCACCATTTGTCTTCATTAAAGTTCATCTTAATCACGGTGCTATCTGTGAGATGTACTGCTACTTAAAACTAAGATTCTTAGCATAGTCGCATGGTTCCCAGAGGGAACATGTATCAAGAAAAGCAAGGAAAACAAAGCAGCAATTAATAAAGGCAAATAGAGCTCATCTCTTACCTGTGCCTTTCCCAAATATGTATTACTAATTTAAATAGAATTATTACTGAATTCTTCAAAACAAAGATCAGATTTAGCTCCATCCTAAAGATTTTGGCAAACTGGGAATATTAAAATTATTTTTAGAAGTTTCTGCTATGTTCATGTAGATCCGTTCTCTAGAGAAAAACCTTTCCCTATATTCAAATAAGCAGGAAGTGAGATCATACTGGAAAAGACTACATTTTACTTCATTTTAGAAATCTCCATTTTGAATCTATAAATGACCTGTCTCTAAATTGAGGACTTATGAATCCAGTACTGAGAAAAAGGTTTTTAGGCGATCAGTTAATTAATTTTCAGAAGGACAAAAACTACAGCTTTATTTATTCAAGAAATTTTCAGAACATCAGCTGCGTATTAAAGTACCAATAGGCAAGTGAAAATTCATAGAATCATAGAATGGTTTGTGTTGGAAGGGATCATCTAGTTCTAACCCCCCTGCCATGGGCAGGGACACCTTCCACTAGACCAGGTTGCTCCAAGCCTCATCCAACCTGGCCTTGGACACTTCCAGGGATGGGGCATCCACAGCTTCTCTGGGCAACCTGTCCCAGTGCTTCAGCATTCTCTCAGTGAAGAATTTCCTCCTTTTAACTAATCTAAATCTCCCCACTTTCAATTTAAAGCCAGAATATTATTTTCTATTCTAACTTTTAAATTATATTTATGTCTTTATTCCAGAAACCAATTTAAACTGTGGCACAGCTGTACCTTTTTCAATTAACTGGGTAACAGCCCACAGAGAAGTGCCCTTCTTGACTGCATGAGTAATCAATAAATAGATGCAATGGCTACAGCATATATATATTTTATATTCTTAAGCACTGTTTTTTAGGTAGATTAACTTTCCAAACTCAGGAAAAATGAGGAAAGGATGTCAGAGAAGCATATTTCCTAGGGACAGCAATTGCTGACATCTTACCAGCTCACCAAACAGCCTGACTGATTCCCATAGTTAAAAATAAAATAAGGTGAGGACGAGACTAGTGCAAGTAAACTTCCCCAAAGGTTAAAACTGTAAAAGAAAATAAAATATTTCAACAGTGTGTATCTGTAAGCAGTGGATGTCAACAGACACATAACATTCAAAAAGTACATGCATCTCCAATAGAATGTTTGGCTGCCCTCAGCAGGATTTAAATTTTCCATTAACTAAGAATTGGAAATCAATCATAAAATTTACAAAAATGTAAGCAACATCACACTCTCTGTAAAGCTGAAAGTGCAGAAATGAATTGGTGAAACAAGTGGATGTTACTTCCCATAAACAAACAAAAGGAAAGCAGCAGTCCAGCATTTGGAGAAGCAACAGTCTCGCATTTGGGGAAGACTAACATGAAAGGCTAACAATAGCTCATGTTGCGGCTACAGTCTAGTATTAAATATATAAAAATAAATAAGAGCAGGCGGACAGATTACTGGTGTATGCGTATTTACAGGAGACAAGACAGTTTGAATTTAACTTTCTTGCAGAAAGGAAGCACTGGGCCTAATGAAAGCTGATACAAACGGTGCTCTGCTACCACACACATTACTGAAACTCATAATGCTGAAATGAAAGAAGGCCTACAGCTG
Organism: Eurypyga helias; assembly: GCF_000690775.1. Classification (NCBI taxonomy): domain Eukaryota; kingdom Metazoa; phylum Chordata; class Aves; order Eurypygiformes; family Eurypygidae; genus Eurypyga; species Eurypyga helias. The sequence goes on along the minus strand of NW_010242933.1, from coordinate 68,408 downwards.
AAAGAACTACAGAGTACAAAGATGGATTAAAATCAACCTGTGCAGCTACACCTGTTGAAATAAGACATGTAAGCTTTTTCTGAGGGTTGGCCTGTGGCCTCCTGCCAATACTAGATCGTAGGGCTCTCCATTTTCTCTCCAATTTGTATTATATTCCTGTCCTGGGGCTAAATAGTAAGGAAAGGATAATAATATATATCAGCCCTAAGTTTGCCTATTTTCTTTCCAAAACTGTCCTTCTTTGAACAATGCACATGTCTGGCTTTACATTTAAAATTCTTTGTACTTACTCAGATTTAGTTTCTGATTTCCAGAAAGCAGCTAACGGAGACACAGTAATGATCACTTCAGCATTTACAAGAAGTAGCATTCATTATTATTTCCCTTTACTTCCAGCATAGACATGTCACTGCAGATATAAAAACAGCTCAGTATTAATTTGAGAGCAGTTAAGGATTATTTCTAAACCAGTCATATTCCTGTGCTACTTTTTTTTTTTTTACCCTTTTTCTTTTTCTTTCATTGGGACTTCACTGGCACAGTAGTGAAACTGGTACCTCCCATTGAATTGGCTGCTGGTTTAGAGCTTTGAAAAGAAAAGAAAGAAAGAAGAGCAGCCACTGCCAATTAAGGACCAGAAGAGAGAGAGCGCTAGAGAAACTAATACGGGGATTACTATTTCCTGTGACTTTATTTCAAGAAAAGAAAGACTCAGAGGACTGCAAATACCAGGATAAATGCCTATGCTGTACTGACCTGTGACCATAGAGGTTTTCTGTGGGTCTGCATAATCAGAGAGAGATATATTTTTTTAATATATACAAGAGTCCTCAAAGCTGATAGAAATTACATTGCTACTAATTACAACAAAATTAGTCAATTGAAAAGGGAGAAAAGAGGTCACTTTTTTTCTTACTGATTTATGGAGCAAACGCCAAATTCAAATAATTAAGAGTTGTACCATGAAATTCTTAGCAGCAAATTAACAATATTATACTGGGGCAAAATTCTCAGCAAGACTTCTGAACTAGTTGTGCCAGGGAGGAGACTACACAGACACTTCTTTGCCCTTCGTTACATATTTAAATCCATCACTTTTTTTTGGCACACTTAGTTGATTTACATCTTAAAAGACAAATCATCAGTTTTCCCTCACAAATTCTTAAAAGTTATTTTGCCCAATGAAAATATTAGTTCAGAATTTCACTAAATACAGTAGCAGTAGAAATTTAAAATTCACTATCTTCTTGAAACTAAAAAAAAAAACCCCAAAACTTACTTGAAGCCAGCCAAGTAGTTTAACTTTATCTCATCACACCAGAGTGAGGAAATGAGACTCTAGATATAATTCACTAATCCTGAGGCTTCAGGAAGTTGGATGAACTTGGATTTTTCATGGGAAAGGCACACGGTGTTCAATTTAATGATGTGAGTTTAACTTTTACAGCAGGCAAGTATTGCTACTCTATGAGAAAACATGAAACTTTGTCAGTTATGTGTCTTGTAGTCTTCCGAGGTGCCCATAAATATTGAAACAGAGGCAGATTTCAGCTTTTTTAGTGCTGATGTTACAGACTAACCAATACTACAATAAGCTCAGCAACTTTCCTCACAGAGGAGATCATACCCTAAATTGACTCTTACTTTCTCATCACTGAACTTTTATAGATAGCCTGTTGCTTAGGCAGAGGCTCATGAAGAACTTAAAGAGCCAGAAGATAAGCATTTTTTTTCATGTTTAACAAAGGGATCACTATGGAGTAATAGCCAATAGCAATACAAATCATTATATCCCAAAATAAGAATTTATCAGGCACATTCAGCAAGTGCTTACTGCCTTTAGATTAACTTTACTCAGCAGTGCAGTTTGTACTCATTGAACTATTAGCTGGTCCAATAGTAGTGTAATGTAGAGAGGTAGTAAGAGTAGTGCAGTTCAGAGGTGATAATCTGGACAAGTGAACAGGATTTCTCTCCTGTTTCTGGGTACTCTGTGCTGTTCTGCTAATGCAAAGCAGTTCTAAGACAACAACACCTAACCTTGACTTTGTAAGGTAGAGGCTGGTAAGAGGCAAAATCTCACCCTATCAGTGATAATGGATTTACTGGGTCAAATAGTAGTGGAAGGATGCTGGGGTCAGCAATCCCTATAAACTTGGTTTTGCAGTCAGTTTCTGCTAACTGGAGAACAAAAGTGACCTGGTAACTTTAACAAATTTCCATACACAGACATTTGTGTTCTAAGCATGTATGCATATGCAAATACACAAACATGCAACCACAAGAACATCCCCAAGTGCTCAGAAGCCAGAAGAAAGAATTCAGTTTTCTCAATGGTAAAATTTAAAATTGATCGTCAAGATATGCAATATCTGTTATGCAATTAACTTTATTAACTCATGTTAAAATAGAGAGGATTCAGACTTGAATGGCAGGTTGTCTTCTGGATAAATCTGTAGCTTATACTTTCATCTTCTCAAATTTATTTTAATGGGTAAGTAGTCTCTAACTCAGTATTTTTTCTCCATTTTTCTAGGAGCAAAAGCAGGCCACACAGAGCAGTAAATTCTAACCTTGTCTGTAAACTCTGCCTTTCATTCACTAGCCTTCAACAAATCCATTAATCCTTGCCCCCACTTCCTTGTATTCAAAGCAATGTTGGAATTGCTCACAACGCTTACCACAGAAAGGCTTTAATTAGATGCCCTCTGTAAGTGCTGGAATCAATCTTCTATTGTATAGAAAAGGTAACAGTGATCAAAATGTAAAATCAACCTGTACTCAGGCCTTTGGCCAAGCTTCAGTCAAAGCAGTATGAAAGTGCTGTAGAGAAGCTCTGGTTAGGCTTCACAGGTACTTTCCTGTAAAAAAATGAAATACTTGATGTGCACCTGGCTTGACATTGTCAATCCCAGGGGCTAAATATCATGACTCTGTTTTTAAAAATCAAACAAGGAAACAAAAAAAGCAAATTTGAACTCAGATCATTTCCCTTCTGGCTCTTTGAAAGCTCTATCTGTGTTACAGTTTGGCCTGTTCTTGAACTCCAACAAGTGTCCTCAATGCCTTTAGTTCAGTGTTACTTCATATTTTTAAACTTTTACTTGTAACCCATTAAGGTTGAGCTTTCTTTTAATATATAATTGAATGCTAAGGCTTTTTGTACAGCATCATTTCAGCATCTGGGCCAAAACAATTTTTAAGAGAAATATCACTGAAATTTGCACACTGCCTAGCCGAAGTGGAGCTACGCTGGTTTTCAAAACTTTGTGTAGGAAGTGTTTCAAAAGCTGCTGGAGTCATGACTGCAGTACCATAATGCCCTGGGGGTAACAAGGCAAATGCAGATTTAGGCAGCTATAGGGTATACATCTAGACTCAAATATCAGAAAATATAAAATAGGATCCAGGCAGCTGAACTCCAGCTAAACTGTGGCAATTTTTTACTAGGGAACTGCTGTACTTTCTGAGAATGTTCCACTTGCACAAGCGTTTTCCATAATTTATATCTGTGCTTAAGATACAGAAAGGCAGCAATGATTCTGAAGAAAACTGGGAGCTTAGGTGGATGAAAACTGAAGATTACATCTGGAAACAGATCTGACCTGTAACTGTGCAAGACCTGAAATCAAGTTAAAAACTTCTATAAAAAAATGTTCTACCTTGAAAATACAGCAGAAAATTTGCATGATTTTATTATAATAGACCTTGGAAATATTTAATTGAAGTGATAGAAATTATCATGAATCATAATGCATTAAAAAAAAGCCATAAAACATAAGCAGATGATAAAAATGCAATTACAGCCAAACATTTTAAGAAAAATTATTTGATGTTGTTAAAGGACATGATAATACTTTTGTTTGGGTTTTTTTTATACATTCCAGGAATTTCAAGTGTCTTGTCTTCAAAATGAATAGTGTACTATTTAATTCTAGTTATTAAAAAAAAAAAGGTAAAATAACTTCTAAGTTGAAGGTTTCATATTTTTAATATACACTGCAGATGGCATACCTAAAAAATCCCAAACAAGTAACAAAACAAACCAAAAAAAAACACCAACAGCCCTTTCCCCCTAAAAATACAATGCGTAGATCAAATAGATTTAGAAAGTCTATGTTTTGTGCATGGAAAACCAAACTTTTGATCACTGAAAACTCTCAGTGAATTATTATATTCTGTGATTCCGTCTATTAATTTCACTGAATGTTGTGTTTGCTCCAGGAAGAATACAAGGATGGGCTGGGTTTGTCCTCCTCCTCTTACTCAGATCAGGCAACAGCAGGTACATCCCAGTGGAATAGCCAAGAGGAGATCCAGAGCTAAAAATCTGACTGCCAAACTTAACAATTCAAATTAAGACAGCACAGATTATTCTTACCACTGCAAACCTTCCATTTCAGTTGTGGTCAAACCTGTTCAGTACTTGAATGGTAATTCAGGTTTTGAATTTTGAATATTATCTTCTGTAATTAGAGAGCAGGGAATCCTGCCCATGTTAAAGTAGCTTGAAAAGGTTAAAAATGAAATCTTTAAATAAAACATGTGAGACCATTAAAAAAGAAAAAAAAAAGAAAATTATTTATTTCAGTCTGTTTATAGTTCAATAATTATCTATACACTTTTTTTGCATGACTTAGATTAATAAGTGCACGTTAAGAAATGCCTGGATCATTGTCTTGTTGCAATATTAATGAGGGTCTATCTCAGTCATTTACAATAAATGGCTTAATGAGTATATCAAAGCATAGAACAGTATGCCTAGTTCTTTCAAGATAAAACTGTGTAGGCCAGAAAGAACCTCTTATAATCAAAGGTATCATTAGACTATGAAATCAAAGAGCCAACAGGTATGTAGCAAAAAACTCTGTTTGTTGCAGATACTGATCATTCTGTACTACATTCTCTACTCTAATGTTACTACTTTGCAGACAGAAGGCCCAGACTGGCAGGTGTAGCTGATGATAACTTTCCACTTTTGGAAGTGGAAAAAGAGCAAAAGTGCCATGTCAATCCAGGTCACATGTAGCATATACAATAGTTTAGAATAAGCCAGTGGCCAGAGGAAACCAGAGACTCAGTGAAGTCTTATCACTATCTCATCAAACCCATGTCCCTGCTGAGTCTATTATAAACTAAATGAACAGTAAGATGCAGACTATCATGTTCTATTCACAGTTTTGACATCTTATTAAAAGGTTATTTGGGTTTTCTTGGTGTTGTTTCTTTTCTTTTTGTGTGTGTGTGTGTTTGATGTACGTTTGTTTGTTTGTTTCAGGAATGTGCATATTTTGGATTAAGATATAGATAGCTGTTTCAAATTCAGTAAGTTAATTCACATAAAATTTAATGTTGATTTTATAAGGAGAAAAAAGTTGAGGAGCAAAAAGAGAGGAGAGGGAAGGACTTAAGTTTAAAAATATTCCTAACTCCAGGCCAGTGAAAAGACTTGTTTCAATAGTATTGACTCAGTATAATATGCTGGGAACATAAAAATGACAACTGGCTATTTACAAATTTTCTTCTTACAATAAACAGCATCCTTACCTTTCAGACTCAATCTAGTTCAGATTGTTCACTGGACTATTTCTGTCTACCCATCCATTCCCTAGCCTTCATCTCATAAATTTTTATATTTGGTTCATTTCAATAATTTTTTAAAAGAGGCAGGGGGAAGGCAAGACTTACACATGCTGCTTACAACATATTTCATAATGGGGTGGAGAAGGTTTTATTTTGTGTTGCCCAGAAGAAAAGGTTGTGATCTAAGCTCTACATTATCTATTCTCCTGATCTTTGAGTGAGCCAGTCATAAAATGCATAACTAATTTAACTATGTGCATTTTGGAGCTAGCCACAGCACTCACTGCCATTTACCATGACAGTACTTAATGAACAACAGAAGGAAGCGAGGGTGCCATAACAGCATCTAAAGATCTTAAAGGAGATGGAAAAATTACGTTTATAGGACAAGGAGAGGTTTGTGAAAGATGGGAGTTAAGTTTGCTAGGTGTACATAGAGACAAAGGACAAAGTATCAAAAACCTGGTCTAAACAGAATACCACACAGAATGATGGCAATAATACAGTATCTACACCAGACACACTTTGAAATTTTTTCAGCTCACCTTAATGTAGAAGGATTTATATCTTCAACAGAAAATACAGGAAATATTACTTTCCTCTAAAATCTTACATAAATTCTGCTGATGCTGAAAAAGTCATACCCTACAAAATGGTCATTCTCCACCTCTGACTTTCCTTATGCTTGGCATTCTTCATCCACACTCAGTCACATAGGATCAGAAGGAAACTTTTCATACATTTAGCAAGAGAGGGAGTTTGCTGTGAAGCTCTCATTTCTGTCTACCCCCAGTGTGGCACATCTGTCATTTTATGATATGATTTCCTCCTATTTGTGCCACAATCAATTCAGGTTGAAATCTAGAACAAAATGCAGTCATTGCAACTTACCCTTAAAGGCTTAAGAGAGCTGATTTCCACCAGACAAGACTGACAAAGAAATGCATTTTTTGATAAAAATGAAATGAATCTGAAGGTCCCCAGCAATAACCATCACTCACCTAATATGATATAAAGAAAACTCCCTGCAACATATAATGTGAAAACAAGAAGGTTTATATACATTGCTTTCCCTTCTTTTCCCTTGTACATGTACCACGGATTGCAAAGCTACTTTTATACTATCATATTTAATGTGCTCAGGAGCATCCTCAAGCACTGAAGCTATCTTGGTGGTGAATGGCTTCTTCTGTAAATTCTTTTATACTCTAAGAGGAGGTGAATAAGTCCAAACTGCTTTATGGAAGCTGCCCTTGACCGGGCACATCCTCAAATAGCCCCTGAGAATCATTTGCAAACATGTGAGTCAAAACCAAGGCAAAACTCTTCAAACAACTTATCAACCTGACAGTCAAGTTCCAGTGCCTGGAACATATTTAATTCAATGTTTAATTTCCTCTTGTTTATGTAGCCCAAATTTTAAAGATCCTGGCTCAGGTCCAGATTCCTCTACAAAGACACATTTAATTTCCAAGATGTTATATTCAACAGTTAAACAACTACTTTGAGAAATACCTTAAATAAATAAACTTGATGATGACAGAAATGTCATAAATCCATTTTAAGTAAAAATCAATATACAAAGAAGAAATCTTTCATGTTGTCCTTTCATTTCCTTGGATTGCCTTTAGACTGACGGTCTATAATGTCAGGAGGATAGATTTCTTTAACTGGGGCTCTCTGTTGTAGGTCTCATCCTATGATGGTATTGATTAATGCTCTTCACACAACATCACAGGAAAAATAGCTGTCATGGTATGGGAAGCAAGAGCTTCATGCTTCACTGCAATGTTACATAATGAAAAGCTACATCTGTAGTGCCAGTGGCAAGGATGGAAAATATGCAATTACTTTACACAGTAATAATAGGCAAGAACAACAAGCTTTTTTAAATATAGAAAAATACACAGCACCATTCATAGCAAAAGTAGTGGTCTTTGCAAATACAAGTTTTTAAAATAGTTACAGGTGAAAGAGGCTGTAAGAGATTACCTTCATTGTAGAAGTTTATTGATGAACAGCCTCTTCTGAATACACTGTTGCACTGAAGTTATAAAATAATTTCAAGACCAGATATTTAAAAGTGCCTATTTAACTTTTTTAATTCAGTAGAGAAAGTTTAGGAACTGAATAATATCTTTATTAAAACTAGTTTTCTTATAGCTGGTTAGCCCTCTAGCTTTAGAAAGTTGGAGCACCAAAGAGGTAGCAAGGGTTAAAAATTGTGCAGTACTTCAACTAGACCTTCTGATAATTAAGAAACTGGTTTCCCACTCAATAGAATAAAAAGGAAGACTCACAGTTCAGGTGTTTTCCCCACCATTATTAGGAAAACAAAACAAACTGAAAATACTAATGAATCATTCATTATTCCATATAAGAATAATGTTTTGAAGGTTTCATAAAGTTTAAATTTCAAATAATTTCAATATATGATAAACAAAGTCATTTTATCCTGAAAAATAACCAAACCAGTTCATTTTCAAAAGAAGAAAACTTTTAAGATCTTAGAGGAAAAATCCATTTCAGTAATTTTATATTTTTCAGTTAAAAACAACCCCTAATTTATCAAAAATTGTCAGATTATAGCTTCTACGTCATCAATATTTTTAATGCAACAGATCTGAGGTATCAATAGAACAGTAAAATATATATTTTATGGGTATATAAAAATTTGAAGAAAATATTCTGTCATTTTACATAATCTAAAAAATAGTAAAAAAGGATGAAATATGTGATTGCATAGGGGTGCAAAACCACCTAAGGATAAAATACACAATATAAGCATGCAGTATTTAAAATATGTAAATTACATCTTTCATAAATACTAACATTCTAAAGACAAAGTGATATCATACACACAATACCACTCAAATTTTCTAGTTAATGATATAGGAAATTATTCTAATTAAGAAACAGTATAATCCATAAGGAAAATTCTAACAATAGTTAGTCTCATAACACTCCCCAAATACACAACCTTTTATATCTTTATGGCTACTGGTATCAGCTTCTCTCTTTACAAATTCATTATACAAACACTTTTTTTTTCCTAGGAAATTGATATTCATCTGATTAAGCATAAATTCTATTCATTCTTACTCAAGGTGTGGAAAATTCTTAACTGAAATCAACCAAACTTATTCAGTGTGAAAAGTGAGAAAATCTGCTTTTTCATAATTTTGGCAAAGTCTAAATCAACTTTTTTGGCTCAGCCAAACTTGTCACTGGTTTAAGATAAGATTTTCCAGGGTATCTTATATCTGCATCTGCTCATTTTCCTAAATATTAGAAATAATAACATAGATTTTCCCAGCTGTTATGTACAGTGCAGACATGCATCAGATCAGAGGTTTGTTTGGCTTCTAACAACTACTTATATGTTTAAATTGATTATTTTTGAATTTGTTTTCCCAATACACACATCTCAACTGTGCAACAATCTATTCTTTTTAAAGCAAGCCACATAATATCATACAGCTCTTCCATATGTATCACATTAAGCACTAGTGTAGACATTAGAAATACCTACTGGATCTCAGTCCTTCTACTTTCTTTGCTATAGCAGAATATGCCACATAAGGCTAAAAACATGTAGCAATTTACATTATCTAAAAAAGCCACAGCCCAAAACCAAAGCTAGGTTCAAAAATCGGCAGGTGATCCTATGCCTTCACATGTGCAAATGCTGTGTTTTGGGTGACAGAGTCATGATCATAGCTTAATATTATATATAAATTCCTACGTGGTGACCTTTGCTCACACTGAATTTAGCATCTACTTTATGCTAGCTTCTAATAAATGGGGAAAAACGAAAGAAAAAAAACCCCAAACCTGAAGGCAAAAGGAGAAGTATTAAAGAAGATATGATCTTAATTTCATTTGCATAGATATAGAAGCAAGAGAGACTAAATTATTTTAAATTGCATTCAAATCTGCTAAACCATAATTTTATCATAACTATGAAGAATACATTACAGAAACAGTCTTTTGGCATTTAAAAAAAAAAACAACCAAACAAACAATTGAGATCATCAAATTTTGAGGTTTTAAACTAGTAAAGCAAATATTTTGCATGTGTGTGGTTTTTGAATTCTGCTTTCATCTGATTCCAAGACAAAAAAATAAATTCTCAGGCTGTTTTAAAAAATGAAAAAGTGTCAAAGCATCCAACCTATGCAAAAAAGTCTTCAGATTCCTGCTTGCCGCACTCCTATTTCCTTTTTATTGATGTGACCAAGTAGTCCACAATGGATTTCAGAAACATTCCTGTAGCAAACTATTGAAATTCTGTAAGTACAGCACATTTCCACTTCACCAAAAATTATACTTCTATGGTTAAACATTTAACCAAATATGCTTGAGGTAGTTTCTAACAATTTTCAGATTTCAAGTATGGCAAAGATGCTATATGTGGCCCCTGTATTCCATGAGTTCTGGAAACTTACCTGCTTTCCTTACGGACAATAAACTAGAGACTCCATGCTACTGATCATACCATAAACACAATCTTCAATATGTTCTGACTGCAGAAACTTTTATCACCAGCAATGACAATCTATACAGCTATGATGCAGCATTATCCTCAGATCTCCACAGAATTTGGTAAGTAAAGAAAAAAAAAATCACCAAACCAAAAACCACTTCGATCTGAAATCTGAGAGAAAAAGATTGTAACATTATTCAGTTTTCCCCACATACTGCTGGAATAAAAACCCTTCACAGAGAGAAATCATAAAATGATATTACTGCAAGTCAACACAGAATTCAATATAATTCCAAAGTTGACATTAAAAAAGAGTAAAATTTACAACTATTTACACATCTCAGGTGTGATTTCTGTCACAAATTTAGTCTGCTGTTTTTTACATACTAACAAAGTACAACAAGGTGTATGGAAGTGTAAGTTAATGCAAATCCTACAGAAATTTTATTGTTTCAACAGTATTTCTTGCTGTGAAGCCCCTTTGGCATGAGCTCTGATTTCCTTCCCACATCAAGATGTATAAATACCGGCACCTTGAATGTACTGTATCTGCTAGCACAATCTGACATGTTGCCATTGATTTTTAAAGGGTCATATTAATGCCACCTTCTCTAGTTTAACATGAGATTTATAGAAGCCAGGGTTCTGCAGCAAGAGTTACACCATTAGACCTGTTGAAAGATCGTATGACACAATATTGAGAGCATTTTATCATCTGGGAATGTCTTAAACACCTTAACAAGAGTTTGAGGTCAATGATTAAATTTATATTAACTGAAGACATGAACATATCCACTCTCCTGAAACAGGATAGTCAAGTGAATTCCAAAGTGAAGTCCATTACATGACTGTGACCTTGAAATGCATTATAAACTTGGGTTTAAAAATTCACTAGGATGACTGTACTCCTTTCAGGACCCAGACTGATATTTCCCTGTGGAGCTGTGCAATGTGTGACAGTATGCTAGACCCAGGTCTCTACCTTATGCCCAAGGCAGAATTATGCTGATTCCCTAAGGATTAGAAGTACTTTCAGTTAGGCTTATGTTCCCAAATGCTTATGTTGCAATGCAAAATGAAACATGGGTGCTTCTGAAATTTTTACACCAGGCTTTTGAACCATGATTTTCAGGGTGCCTTAGAATCAGACATAGCCCAGGTAACACTTTCTCTGCTTGTTCTAGCTTACAGAAGCTACCCATTATAAAAATATCAGTCGTTTTCAGAAGCATTCCAGAAACATAACTTTAATGTCTGTTTATGTCTTTTGGGGATCAGCATGTAGACTCCTTGCTCCTTGACCCACAACTGTAGCTTCTTGTTTGCATTACAAATCAAAACATTCTTCTTGATCATTTGCTATGTTTTTATAGACTATTTCTAATAAAAATAGGGTCCTTTCCTGCAGCAATATATTCATCATAATCACTCTCCATCTACCCAATGTAACCTGAAATTGACCTTTTACCCCAGTTTTCAGGACCTGATTCATCTTTTGCTTCCCTTTTATACGTCAGCAATCCTATTTCACGAAGGCAAGAGCTACTATTTCTTTATTATTGTACGGCTCCTTTCCCACAGATACAATGACTCGGAGAAAAGCTTCCTTTGTCCCCATAAGCACATAATTACTGAAAGGACCCCAGAAGACACTGAGAAATCCTTTAAGACACATAAAACAGTGTATCAGGAAAATCAGTGATGTGAATGAGGAGTATATTAACTAAACAAAGATTAAAATTCTTCATGTACTGTAAGTTTTTTAGTCTTATTAGTATCACCTATTTGAGGATCAAAAGGGAAGACTAAAGAATTGTGTAAGGTCTTTCTCATCTGTACTCATCCTGAAAAGCACAGAGTAGCACAATTCCGACAAAGGAACATTTCAAAATATGCCTTTTTAGAAGTGTATATTTAAGGAGACAAACCCACCTAGAAAAAAGGATTGCAACCATGTGGTTAAAGAAAAACTATCAGTCCTGCATCAGCTAAGAGATACTCAGAATTTGCTTTTCCTTCACAGCAGAATAGGACTACACTGATTTGTGCACCTTTAAATAATATTAATAAAAAAAACCCCAAACACCACACTAAAAACTGTTTCCCAGTAAGCTCCCCACTCTCTTCTCTTCAGAGTTCATTGAGGGGCTCAAAAACTTTGCTAATGAAAACATGTCAAAATGCTAATACTTCGGCTTAGATAAAACACTTTTTTTAACACTCTAAAAGATATTACTAAGAATGTTAGCTCAGTTGTGCTCAAAAATGTCTGTGCATTGCAAGCCCTCAGAGGTTAATACCAGGAAGAGTATAACTGTTATGTGCATTTACAGTAAATCAGAAAAAACTAATGTATAACTGAGGGGTTTCACTGAAAGATGGGTATGCTACCATGCAAGAAGTCAGTAGTTTAAGAAATTTACAGTTTGTCATCTGATTCCATAAACGCTTGAGCCTAAGCTGAGGCTAAGCTAACACTCACTGTTTATACCTGCAGCTTCATATACAAACGGGTCTTACTGAGTCTAGAAGCTTACAGTGGTTCAAAAACAATTGGACAGAGAGATGAAGCACAGGCTCGTAAAAAGAAAGAAACTACCTTTGCTTCAATAACAGCTGAGCTACCAATCACTGGTTGTTGGGAGCGTAATGCAGGGCAGTATCATTATGTACTTGTTCCGATCTTGCACATTTCCCTGGGTATCTGCTATTAGCCAAAGGGTATAGACTAGATAATGATTCGTCCGACTTGGAACTGTCGATCTTACGTTCTTATTTTCTGAGGTTTGCTTCCTGAAAGCTCAGCCGTAAGTCAAGCCCTTAGAGACCATATATGATATTCTTTGAGTAGAAACTGTTCCAGAAAGTATAGTCTGGAAGCCAGAAAATCCACATAACCCTCCTTGTTTTCAGAATTTAAAGCATTCACAGTGCATGCTCATGGTTTAGCTCTTTTTTGATTCCGTAAAATTTTAATACCAAACCTTAAGACAGTGTTTTATGCTAATATTGGGAATACTGTATAATGCCCAGGCCATAGACACGGCTATGTTAGGAAGATGGGGAAATTATTCAGTGTGTGAGTTGCTTTTTGGTGACACTTCAGCTTTTGCCTAGAGAAGCTAACATTGGTTATAACAAGGCATTCCTTGTTCTGTTTTACATAAATGAGTTAGAGAAGACGGACCTAAGAATTCAATAGACAGTACATTAGGGACAGCAAACCTGTGTATTTGACAGGCTCTAGCTCGATGTTTGAAGCTACGGGGAATGACATATCAAATTTAAGTAGCAGATAGAAGAATATAATGAAGGAATCATGAGGGTTCTTTCAGACATGGCAGAAAACCATTAAGGGCAAAGGTGTATTCCATATACTGGAATCAGTGCTATGCAGGAAAAAAAGTCCAAACACCAAACCAAATAGAAAAGACTACAAATTTGAAAGCAGAAGCATACAGTAAAATTCTGTAGTAAATATTCTACAGCCAATGAAGACAAACTCCTGGAGATTATGGAACATTGGAACTGTGGTAAAGGCAGTCAGGAAAAGGTATTAAACAAAAACTAGAGAAAAAGGTCCATTTTCCCACCTATGCAGAAGCCATCAATGTTATTTGACAGACCCACGAACTCACATCCAGGAGGTTCAAGAAAAAGAAATACAAACCCCAAACACATTCCCTTCCCATTTTAACACAAGTTGTATTTCACAATTTTCCATCACGTCCTTTCAGTGCATATTTTTGAGGACAAATATATTTTTTTTCTCTTTTCTCCCCTTGCAAAGTTACTTAACCACATTTCCCTGAAATCCACAAGAATTCTATGGGGAAGAAAATGACATTTTCTGCCAGTTCCTGAACACTGCAAAAGGTAAATATCATTAGTGAGACTGTGGAGGGAAATGCTGCACACAGTGGAAGTATCTTTCAGAAATATAAAACTGAATGTCATATTTATTAATAAAATTTTGATTCTTAAGGGAGACAAGAAATGCATTGTTCCTGAAAGTTTTCAAAAAGTGTTCACTTGTGTCCTTTTGCTAAAACATTAAAACAACGCCCCCCCCCCAACCTCAGTTAGTTCTCAGACTCATTGACACTATAATAATCTCACAGTGTTCCCGGCACTAACGCCTTGATCACAATTTTCTTATTTTTTCAGCTGACATTTTGAATAAACCTTCTTCTGTAGTGCTTCTTTTTTTTTTTAAAAAAAAAAAAAGGAGGAAAGGTGAACTTGTTGACATGATGTGAAATGACAGAGAAAAATAAAAACTGGCTGCATATGGTTGGTCTCCTGTAGCAGGGGCACTGCACAGGACTGCAGTATGTAAATCTGCTTGGTGGCATAGCAGCCAGTTAAATCATTCCACATTTTAGATAAACAAAACCGTATTGGAGTATGGATGATCAAGAGGAAGCAGCAATTTGGAACAAAGCATTGATACAAAAAACATACTATAGCATCACACTACAGAAGCAGTATGCATTGAAACTTGTGTCAGAAACACAACAGGGATGGGTTTAAAGCAGACAAGGAGTGAACTCACAGGAAACAGACTCAGCCAGCAGTGTGCCTTATTTTGATCTCAGCTAAGCCAAGTTAAATACAGAATAACAGCTGCTTTGACCACTTTTCTACAGATTCCCACAAAAGTATCATGGCTCAGTCACTCTGCATTGCTCTTACACACTTCACCCTTGTGTCATGCTCATATGCAGCCTCACAGAGCCTCAATCTGCTTCAAAATCCTACACATTCAGGGCATACAGCCTGTTCTGTTTTCCAGACCAGTTGTTTTTCAGGTGTAGGATTTTCACAGGGATAAGGTGGATAAATACTATTAAAAACATAATATATTGAAGTGGCATGATAAAGCCCTGCATACTTAAAATATTCCTATAGCAATAAAAATAAGATATAAGGATTTATGATAATTTTTTATCAGAATCAGCAGAAGAATCTCCAGATTTCATACAGCATATCCTTCTTAATGTATTTGCTCTTTACATTCACTTGCTATGAGGTTAACATAAAGGTATATTCTAGGTTTTGGATGTCATATCTTTATACTATTTATTTTGACTCCATCCGTAACTTTTCTGCTCAGTTTTCTTTTACGCTTTTTTTAGAAGACACAAAGAAACAGCTTGATCCTACAACTCCCTAACCCTTCTCTCCTTTACAATAAAAGTTACTAGGAAATTGTTCATAACTCTTGTTCATCTCTACATGTTGTGGAGGGGGCCTTAGGTACTGAACTCTACAGTAGGATCTGTTAAATGTTACAGCATTCAACATCAACACAATAGAGAAGATACACTGCTCGCTTAGTGCAGTAAATTTAGCATTAAGCTGTAACAATAATGTTCCTAAGACATTAGAATGGAATAGACATGGGGAACAGGGCATTTTCAGTGGATAAAATTATTAAAAAAAAAAAAATTAATGTAGCCCACAAACGCTATTACTCCTCTTTCAAAAAGTGGTATAAACTATTCAGTACCTCTAAATTCTCAGGGTCTAAGCACATCAGCTCATTTATTGCTCATGATGAAGCATAATATATTGAAAGAATAGTGCTACCACTTCAGACATCAATTTTCCTTGGATATTTGTCATCCCAGAACTGACTGTGGCCAGTGTGAATGGGAGGTCGCATTCAGTGCAATGCAACTGCTGAAGGCACTTAGCAACTTCCTCTTTTTATCTATATTTTATTTTTATACAGGAAGCAAAACCAAAGGGATGATATATTTAAAGAAATAGAAAGACAACCTTCAGATATACTGAGTCAGAAGGTCTCTAACAAAACCTAGTGGAATTCATTTGTGCTTTCAATTTCACCAGAATGTAATGTAAACAACCATAGGAATCACACAGCCAACTTTTAAATTAAATCCTACAATGAATAATTTATATTTTCAAACAAGGATTAGAAGTCCCATTCAATTGCAGCGTTTCAGGGGTGGCTTTAATAATTTACATGCTTTCCAAAGTTGAATAAAATGCCCTACTGAACAAATATCAAAACAATCCAAATATTTTCTTTGTTAAAGCCCCACTGTGATTGACAAAGGAAAGGGCTGCTGTTGTAAAGTTGAGTGCCTGTAGTGTGAGATGTTGGCAAATTCAATAATTTTTAAAGTAGAAGTTTTTGTGTGAAATTTCTACCACATAACAAAGGGAAAATGAAAAAATAAAACGCTATCAACAGCAAAACCTGCATATAATATTATTTTTATCCTTTACTGAAAGTGTCAAATTATATTGGGGGTTGTTGTTGTTGTTGTTGTGTTTTTGTTTGGTTGATTGGGGTTTTTTTTGGTTTGGGGTTTTTTTTGCGCAGGAGTCTGCACTTTTCTCTCCCAGCAACTGGAAAAGAACTCCAGGCCAGATGTTCTCAGTATCACCAGGGCTATCTCTGACCTTGCAAGAAGTTAAATGAAATAGAATCCACTGCTTTAGAAAACTCAGTGCAACCACAGGGCAAGTGATCTATATCTTAAATGCTCAGACATCATTAAGGTAAAATTTAATGCAAGACAAACATCCTGTGCTGCAGACACAGTTCATAAATTAATTACACGTTCTGCATTGATTTTCGCTTCCTTATGAAGAAATGGTCCAGAAGACGGCTGCTTCCTTTAAGCATAGAATAACAGTTATTACACAATCTGTAAAGAAATATTCTGGACCAGTCAATGGTTTGTAATTTTGGTAACCAGCATGACAGGTTTAAGAACAGTTAATGTTCTTAATCTCTGCTCACTGTAGTACTGACACTAATTAGATCTCACATATGTCACCTGAAGCAATATATGAAATAAAAATATTTTTCAACCAACCAATATAGTTTATCATATACACATTTTAACAACAAAAAATAATTTCGGGGAAGGGAAAAAATATCAGGTGACAGTAAAAATCAAAATGACCACAAGCCCAAATCCCAGTCAAAGGAAGATTGTGGCAAAAAATTTGAGTCCAAACAATAGTCATCTCCAACTTGACTCTTAATAGACAAGAAGGATGAAGTATAATATTACAAATATGAAAACAAAAGGTGGAAAAAATTTAAGCTACCCAGGACAGCCAACAGTGAACACAGATCTACTGAGTCTTAGCCTGGTTCTTCATAAACAAGACCATCCACTGTGACCCACATGACCCTGCAATGAGTCATGAATTACTCTATTTTCCCCATGTGGAGTAAAGTCATAAAGACACTGCCTTCCGGAGAAGTAACTGGCATGAAGCTGTCTGCTGCATTTTCACTACCAGAGGAAATTATTTTCAAATTCAAATGCAACACTCAAGGGAAAAGGAAGTCATTGGGGTGTCTTCAATAGTTTGACCGAATGCCAAGTGCAGCAGAAGAGATACATTCATATCTTTTCAAGATCATGCTTGACCTTTGTAGAGTTTGAATCTGTCATTATAACCTACTGGGAATTAACTTGAGGAGTTTGTCATTTTAGGTTGGGATGGGGCGGGGAAAGAATCATAGAATGGTTTGGGTTTGCACGGACCTTTAAAGGTCATCTAGCCCAACACTTCCTGCTCTTTGTACTCCCAACACCTTCAACTAGATCAGGTTGCTCAGAGCCTCATCCAACCTGACTTTGAATGTTTCCAGGGATGGGGCATCTACCACCTCTCTGGAAAACCTGTGCCAGTGTTTCAGCACCTTCACCATAAAAGAGAGGAAGATTTTGAAACCTATTTTATTGTCTGTTGTCATGGTTTAACTCCAGCTAGCAAAATACCACGAAGCCGCTCTCAAAAATCCCCCTCCCCTCCTCCAGCAGAGGGGAAGGATCAGAGGAAAAAGAAATAAGGAAGTTCATAAAATTGAGATAAGAACTATTTACTAATTAAATCTAAATTAATATAAAACATAAAATAAAACATATGATACAATATGATACAATTTCTCACCACTCACTGACCGATGCACAAGCAGGTGCTGAGCAGTGAGAATCAGGCCCAGAGAGCCTGAGAGCCGGAG
>NW_010242933.1:0-50118 GCF_000690775.1 Eurypyga helias | reverse complement strand
ACCCCTCCTCGCCTCTGCCCCCAGCATGACGTACTGTGGGATGAAACACTCCCTTGGTCAGTTGGGGTCAGGTGTCTGAGCCGTGTGTCCCTGCACTGCCTGTAGCGAGACAGCGAGAGCTGGGAACGCAGCTGCAGGGTCAGAAGGGGAGAGAGACCCTGAATTCAGTGCAGGCATTGCCCAGCGCCTGCTGAGACCTGATCAGTGCTGCTCCCTGCATCCAGGAACAGCTTCCTAGCAGCCACTGTAGAGAGTGTTAACTCTTTCCTGGCTGAATCCAGCACACCTTTGGACAAATATACATCATCAGTTTCACCAAAGAATTAAGGCCACAAACTTCCTATTATTTCACTGTCTTTCAATCTTCTCTGTTTTTAAAGTAAGACTTCAGGAGAGTCCTTGCTAAATTAGCTGCCAAATTCCTACTGAACTGAGTAATTAGGAAACACTGCAGGCACCTGCAATTTTGCTTCGGCATCTGAATAGTCTTAGAACTCAGAACTGCTGTGTGCTGACACACTCAACATTCACTCATCTTTATCAAGCTATAATAAAACTTACAATAAACAGAGATAAAATATAATTTTTGTGTCTGCACATATATCTTTGCCTCAACCCTAAAATGATGAATCAGCATTATCAGCACCAATGAAGATGCTCAAGAGTGAAGATCAGGAAAACAAAAATCCTGCAGAGGGTGTATATGCACCAAGTGACACAGGCAAATAACAAAACTCCAAACATCATCACATCAAGAATGTGTTAAATAATGATGGATAGGTGGAGGGGCTTTTGTCACTTCAAAATGGCTACTCCCCTTTCCTCGATTTCACTTTATCCAGTCTCACGGATGTGTCCATTAAAACCTCCTCCTGAAAAGCAATGATTTTTCAGACAAAAATATGTCTGCACCAGAGCCAAGAAACTAAATTACATCAGGATCAAAAATATCAGTTATAGACAGGAAAGAAGTTAAAAATCCTACAGAGAAGAACTTTCAGACATTTCATTTTGCATGAGTGTATGCAACTTACAGTGTTCTTCAAATGAGAATACGTCTTCACAAAGGAGTCCTCTTTTATTCAGTACTTGACAGATCAGGATACACTGCTCTGCCAATCACATTGGTATCCTATCTTGTGATGGGGAATTGGAAGATAGCTGCTTTTTTGTATGCTCAAGTGAATTGGAAGGGATGAGCAGTTTTCAGAAGTAACATATTCATTGGTGTAAAACTGATAGATGAAGGTGGTCAGACTGAGAGCAGACAGATTGCTTAATACCCTTTCAGGATCCTCTGCTATGAGAGCAGGGCATAGCACCAATACCAAGTCTTCTGACTATAGTAATCACATCAGGGGAAAATCTGACTGCTGCCTTGAAAATGGCAAAACGGGAGGGAGATGAAGCTCAAAAGCTTCCACAAGGTCCAGAAGTTTGGGAAAACTTAATTAAATGTATCCTACCGGACTACAATTATTTTGAGCAGTCAATCTCCTGTCTGGATTGTTTCCAGCTAAATATATATGGCATCTGCTTAAGTAAAGGATTCTCATTTATCAAATGAAAGTATTCCTGTTCCAAGTTGTAGGATTTTATTATTTTTTTTATAGAATATCATCACCAGCTTTTTAAAAACTGTATTAATAGACATAGGCTGTGAAGGTCATTCAACTCGGAAAGCTACAGAAAACTGTAAAAGATAAAGTAACCTTCCAAGAATATTCTCACAAGGGGGTTCTTCAGCTTTTCCCCCAGCTTTGAACTGGTGGCAAGCACAGGCTAGGCTGTAGTGGGACAAGCCATATGTTCTCTCAGCTTAAGAGAGTGGCTGAGCCCCAGCAGAAACCCTGCAAAGCAAATTCACCACCTTTATTGAATGGTGGTATTAAAAAGAGAATTTCAAATCTATGTTTGTGTATGTAATGTCATTTCTATTTCAAAAATATTATTCTGAGCCAATCAGAAAAAAAAAAAGGATACACGGCAGGATCCATTTTTCAGATTTTATCAAATGGATACCCATGAAAAACCGCTCAAAGACAAATTACAACCAATAAATCAAACAAAACTGTAAATGAATCATTTTGAGTTACAAGCAACTGTTACATTGTTCAAGCTGTTGCAGGTTATCACATATAAATCCTTATGCCCGCAAGGACAGGGAAGGTGTTTATTCTGGGACTGGGCAAGTACCAAGTATGTGTCCCTGAGAATTTGCAACAGATCAAAAATAGCAGTACTGAACATTTCTCTGTTTGTGAAAAACTGTCAACAAACAAGAAAGAAAGTGAGTATCAAGAGAAATGGGCTTTTTAGTCTCAAACTTATCAAGGAAGTGAAAACTCTAGTGACCTTGCACTGCTGAAACCATCCACTTCCTTTCTTCTTGTATTTCTCTTGCCTGTGGGTTTTTTTTTTTCAGGAGATTAATGAACATTAGGCTAAATACTGCCATAAGATACATGGATGTACAAGGAAAAGTATGCAATGGATGAAATTATGGAAGAGGATGCAAAGGAAAGTACTTG
This sequence comes from Eurypyga helias, assembly GCF_000690775.1. Taxonomy (NCBI): domain Eukaryota; kingdom Metazoa; phylum Chordata; class Aves; order Eurypygiformes; family Eurypygidae; genus Eurypyga; species Eurypyga helias. The sequence continues at coordinate 47,587 of NW_010242933.1, read as the reverse complement.
CAGTAGATAGTTCTTTATAATACCAGAGCACATTGTCAGCTGTAGCTGAGTCCTCTAACACACGACTGCAGGTGTACTCGCACAATTAGTTGCCCTTAACATGTATATGGTCATGCAGCGACGCTGCTAGCCAACAGAGCATCAGCCTCAAGCTGGTTATGTGATGTAGTCATCACTTACCATAGCCAGCACAGTCAGATGGGGGCAAGATCACCAGCACTCCCTATTAAAGTGTAAAACTTGTGCCAGGTTATTCAAGTACTGCTGAATGTTTTCTGCCTACGAGTGTGTGTTTCTGAAGCTTACCTTATCTTTCTTCCCTGTATTTTATTCAATGCTTGGCTTTTTTTCCAAGAAGAGAAGAAAAAGCATACTTGGGACATTCTCCATTTTCAGCTTCTGTCAGTGTCATATAAAAGAACGGGAATAAGCATTAAACCCAAGCACCTCAAGCATTCTAAGGGGGATGTCAGTCTACTTTACACAAACGGACATTAAAATCAACTTGAAAAGCAGGAGTAATCAACATACCTGCTTATGCTGAAGTTTGTTTCACCCTCATTCACCATCAGTTTTCAAATGCAAACGCTTACGGTGAAGTACCTGAACAATGGAAGGCAAGATTTGGAAATATAAAGCAACTTCGTGTGCTTTAGTGGAGCCAAGAACTTCCAAACTTGATCGTATTTGATAATTTCATGAGAAAAATATAGAAGGCAATTTGAAAAGCAGGAAATGTATAAAAGATAGAACTAAATCAGGGATTATTTTTCCCCAGGTGCTATTTTGTGCACCATGATAGCATTCAGATTTTTCCATAAAACATTTCCGAAACGCATTTGTTTCCAGACTTTGCTAAAGACCAAATTCCCCAAAGCCTGTACCGATACTGATCTCAATTATTCTTCATTATAATAACTATGCAAGATGACTTAGTAAAAACTTATAGAATCTAGCTCTTGTGGCTCAGTGGTAAGTGTAATTTTTTTCTCAAGCTAATTTACATGAGAACAATTTGCAAACAAATATATTACACATATCATGCAGCTTTCCAGTATCTGAAGGGGCTACAAGGGTACTGGGAGAGGACTTTTTACAAGAGCCTGTAGTGATAGGACAAGGGGTAATGGGTATAAATTGAAATCAGGGAGGTTTAGATTAGATGTCAGGAAGAAATTCTTCACAGAGAGGGTGGTGAGGCACTGGAACAGGTTGCCCAGAGATGTTGTGGATGCCCCATCCCTGGATGTCTTCAAGGCCAGGCTGGATGAGGCTTTGAGCAACCTGGTCTAGGGGAAGGTGTCCCTGCCCATGGCAGGGGGGGTGGAACTAGATGATCTTTAAGGTCCCTTCCAACCTTAACCATTCTATGATTCTATGATTCTAAGTATTCATTAGTTAAATGCACATCACGTTCCCACTTAAGGGCTACCATCATTACAGGCTGAGGCTGCACCACTGCAAAAATAGTTTGACAATGTCCTAAGAACATGGCAAAGATCTGGTTGCTTTTCTTTCCTATTACAATGAGAATTATTAATGGGCATATGCCAGGTTCTCACGGAAAGAAAAAAGCAGAACTAATTCTCCTTTGAGATACACATCAGAAGACAGAAATGGTAAAAAATGCAGCTGAATATCTTCTAAAATTTGATTCACATTAGCGTATGTGACCGACAGAAACACAGTCACTTTTTACTACACTGGCAGATCCTGGTGTTCAATGGACACAAATGCTGGAGATAGGACCATCATTTTAGTTCTTCATACTCCTTATAAATGAAATTCAGTAATGTAAATGAAAAAGGACTTTAGAACTTGTTGCCAACTGGTACATTTTAAAGGGCATTATGTATAGTCATGGGTTACTCATGCAGAAGTTCACAAGGAAAAATTCCTTTGGAGCATTGCTTTGCTCTTACTGCTTCGCTGAGGTGAAATGAAAGGGAAATCTCTGTAAATTTTAATTTATCAGAAGCTGTCTAGAATCTTTAATCTTGTGGCAACTCACATCTCTCCTAGGCCCTCATCTTCTATTAACCTCATCAGCCTTTACCAGTGTTTCAAATAACTTTCAGAAACTCTGAAGCAAGATTTATGATAAGCATCTTCCAATAACATGTTTCAACTCTCAGAAATTGTGTTTTTTTGAGGAATAAATGTAAAGACCACTGTTCCCACTTACAGGATTGACCCAAGACCCCAGAAGTTCCAATATCACTTGAAGCAAAAAAGCACTCATATTTCCCACTCACTAAACCTTATGATCCTTTTTGATCTCCCAGGGAGGGCAAGTCACCAATTTCATGCTGTTTATCTGAAAATAAAATTGTATGTTGCTGACTTGCTTATTATCTGTACATTTGCTCCCCCAAGTCAATCACTCTGAAAGTATTTATTTCTCCTGACAATCACTTTTAGAAAGGCATTTGACATCAACATGCATATGAAATCCTCTAGGCAAAAGCTAATGTACTAAGTAAAATTCATGGATCAAGGAAGGAAACATATGCACCAACTATGTTGTACACTGGGTGCTCTAGAGATCAAATCTCTTTGATATTAAACTGGCATAATGGAAATGTAATTCAATGAAGCTACACATGATTTAAACCAGAGTATGAGAGAGTCACAAAGGGTAAGCAAAATAAGAAATAGTTCCATTATTTAAAAATACATATTCTCTCTGTGGAAAATTGCTTGCCTTTTTCTTTTTAATTTTATTTCTAATTATGAACACCCAGCCCAGAACTCTGCTTTCTTACACCAAATGTTACTACTGATGTTGGCAGTTGACTAGAACAGGTGTTTCTGGTTGTGGACTGATTATTACTCTGCAAAATTCTGTGACCCAAAGTCTGTACTACATAGGCAATACAAATTCACTTTTTTTAATCTGATGGTTTGAAATTTGCTTAGAGTTACCTGAATAAAGCTTAAGAACAGAATTCAGGATTGTATTTCTTGAATGTCTTCTACTTTTCTAAAAAGAAAAGCATAGAAATATTTCAATGTAAATATGGCTATGAAAAAAAAAAAAACAAACCCCAAACCAAAAATACTTCTCAATAGCTCTTTTCCAGCCCTAAGAGTTTACATTTTTAAAAAGCAAATGTATGTTAAGGACACAATCACAATGATAGAATCAAGGTAAAACCTAGATTTAATATAGCTGTATTTGTACAATTGCTTATGATTTCTGTAACAACCCTGCATTGTCCTGCTAGTCTTCATTATATCTCTTTTTTGCCAAAGTCTGCCTCTTTATTGTAACACTGTACCACTGATATTTAAACCCTGGATACAGCAATTGAAAGCAAAGAAGAGCACCAAGTTCTCCTGGCCAGAAACTGCCTGGGCAGAGAGCTAAGCCCTGGTATGCTAAACAATGATGAACAAACCGCATACATCTGCACTGTTTAAAACTTTTTCTTGCCCTGGAGACACAAGTGCTGCTAGGCTTCTAACAGCATGTTCTCAGCAATTTACTGGATTTGTTCCAAATTGTTCCACTTAATCACTGTATGACTCAAATAAGATTTTCTAAAACTCACAGCTGTATGAAAGCAATAAGCTAAAAGAAACAGTAGAAATGAGAATAAATAAGCGAACTACCACAGATGGCCTGTCAAGGTGGACCCCATGCATACACTATCCCTTTAGTCCGGCCATAAAATGCATTTATGTACTTATAGTAGATAAGAGCACAGTGGTGGTGGTACCTGGCTTCCAGAAATACCATCTTGGACATCCGAGCCCCAGCTCAACTTGCAATAAGATGTCCTTGAATCTGATAATGCAATATATTTGCTAGCTGAGAACAGTTTCAACATTATGGTATGGGAGCAAGATATAGAACCTTTGAAATGCAATCTTTTACCATAAATTACCTCCAAACACTTCAAAGTTATTTTTCTAAGAAACTGTGAATGCTAAAACTCCATTTTTAGCAGTATCTCTATAGCAACATGATTGCAGTCAGGTGCAATATGCAAAATTGGTTTTGTGACATATTTTTCTCCCAAATTTCCAAACTCCTATTGTAAAGGTTGGCATGAGACAGATATTATCCACAATTACATTATGAATAATTGATTATGTTTTTCTTTTAAGAAAAACTAACACTTTCCTAGGAGCATAGTGAAATGTACCTGAGCTGCCCCATCAAGTTGTGATAAATAACTGTTTCTCGAAAGGTATATTCTGCAAAGGACAATAGAGTAACACTACACAGTTAATATTATTTTTTAATAAATAAATTATTGCCATATTATGCTGAAAGAATCTTTTATTTTAATCCCAAGTCTGGTATACATTCACTTAGCTGATACACTGATGCCTCTACTGTGCAATATGCTTATGTTCTAGAATTCAAAAGCTACAAGTCTAGGGAGGTAAAATCTTCTTATCATAGATGGACTGCACAGGTGGATTTCAACAGAAGTGGAGACTGTAAATATTTTACCAGTTTGGGTCTAGTGTTGTCTCTTTTTCCATTCCTAAGTGTTCTGTGGGAAAAGGAGGATACAGCAACTCAGAGTAGTACAATCTCCAGACTACATGTTGTCTTAAAAAAATTCCGAATCGGAGGGCAGAAGGCACTGTTGATAACTTCCATCTGGTCTACAGCACACTGTCAGAACTGTTGTCTGTTGCAAACCTAGGTCCCAGATAATAAAATCATTGATCCACAGAAATATACAACATAAACAGGAACGAAAATGCTAAACATGGAGATCACAAAGGAATTGCAATTTTCTTCTGAGCTCTGCTTAGCTACATACCACCTCACACTTCTTTTTTCAGAATGAGGCATTGGCAAACCACCACTACATGAGGGTTCAACCTGAGTGACTAATGCAGCAACTTAGAAAAATGGGTAACTAGTGAGCTGGAGTATGAATATCATATTGTAACTGTCTGCTACAGTGGTGGGATAAATACTAGGAAACAAAACAAAGATGCGATAAACATTTGTTTACGAGAATATGGAAAAAGTTGAGTATGCAAAAGATAGATTAAAAAAATGTTTTGTGTAGTAATTCAAATGAGTTTGCTCTACCTCTCAGGAATATTATTGAGAAATTATTTTAGTTATAGTATTTATAAAGCTTTGCAGGGGAAAAAAACACTGGAGAAACAGAAGTTTTTTATAAGTATACGAAACAGGAACCAATGGCTGAATGTTAAATTTGGAAAAAAATACATGGAAATGGTATGATGCTCTGTCAGGAGAATGATGGAATGATGCTGTGTTCAGACTGGACATTAGAAAAAGATTCTTCATTGAGAGAGTGGCTGATCACTGGAACAGGCTCCCCAGGGAAGCGGTCATGGCACCAAGCCTGTCAGAGTTCAAGGAGAACCTGGAGGATGCTCTTAGTCATATGATTTGTTAAGTAGTCCTGTGAGGAGCAGAGATTTGGACTTGTTGATCCTTATGGGTCCCTTCCAACTCGAGATATTCATGAGTCTATGTAATTAGGCAGGTATTTTTTATAAGGATGATTAGATTCTGGAATGAAATGTTGTTGGCAGCAGTATGATCTGTCCTTTCTGTGTCCCCTGAGTTAGATCAGACACATCTGTAGAGAAGCCCTGAATCACATACAATTAGTGAACAAAAAAGTCAGCATTAAGGCAGAGTTATGCAGTGATTCTGCCAACTTTAAAAGGTCTATTTTTTAAAAAAAAGTTTGACCCACAGTAATGTAATTTTTATATACTCATGTCTCAGATACTGAACAATCTTTAAAATTTCTCTTCTCAGGTTTATAGATGACATGACACACCTCTGGTTTTATTACTTTGTGTATCTTGGCACAATCAGCAGAAAATTCATCACCTGTTCTGGACTCTCTCGGTTTTGATATGGTTCAAAATAACAAGAAAGTGTATTTTCTGATACTGTTTTAAAGGAAATTAATTCTTTCATCACACGTTCTCAGCTACAAAGTTAGCGTGTATCTATTTTATATGATCGCTATCACTTGGTTATACAAAGGAAGAGCACACAAATGAAGTCAGGTAACCACAGAAATTTGTGTCACCATTTATTTACAAAAATCAACAGTATGTTCAATTTTCCATTACCTCTGAACTTAGAGACCAATAACCATTTATACCTACAAGGCAACAGTTTATGCGAAAAGTTGCTGAAACCAGAGATTGACCTATCTTGTTTAAGTTAATCCATTTCTCAAAAACATTCCTTTAGTTCAAAACTTGGGGGAGAGGCTTCCAATCCTCATTCTTGCTCAGTAAATCAGGGGTTAGAATACACAGGGAGTGTTTAATTCCCTCTTCCTCCTTACTGACTGCCACAGCTCCTCACTCCTGGAAGCATCCTTAACTACACAACCTATTAATCTTCAGTAACAAATTAAGTCCTTTCCACTGAAATTATTGATGTCTCTCTGGAAGATCTGAGGATTATCTGAATCAGGGCAAGTGCAGAAGACTACAAAAGTCTGACCATCTCCTCTGCTGGTTCACCAGACATATGTTGGTGGATGGCAGTTCCGAGGTAGACATAATTCCATGCCAGAAACAATTTAGTTACCAAGTGCTGTTCAGAAATGAATTCCTCAAGAGTACTCCTCGCAAGGACAGTGTATTAACTGCCACAAAGCTTCCTGTTATATTTTGAGACAGACAACTGTTCTTAAATTTCTCTCAGAAGTTTTTCCACACATTCCATGTGAGATGTACAGTTTACTGTTGATAACAGCTCCATATCTAAGGAAGTAGCTTGCCCCACTGACTCATTAAATACTCAGCATTATCTCAAAATGTAATTGTTTTGCATTGCTGTGTTCATCAAGGTTAACAGAGAGAACTAAATGCTCAACTGGAATCTCTAAGCTAAAAAAAGATTCCTAGCACATTATCAGGGATGAGGTAAGCAAATACAAACACAAGGTGAAAACTACGCAGTAGATCTGAGAATGCTGTCATAGAATCACAGAATCATAGAATCATTTGGGTTGGCAGGCACCTTAAAGCCCATCCAGTTCCAACCCCCTTGACATGGGCAGGGACACCCTCCGCTAGACCAGGGTGCTCCAAGCCTCGTCCGGAAGGATGAGGCTTTCCTACATTAATATGATTCTTCAATATGATGACATGAGACTTGAAGACAACTCCTACCTGGTGGAAGAAGAGAGGTGTAAAAGAGGAATACTGGCTGATAAGAGATAAGTTGATACCAATTTCTCTTCTGCATAGCTTGAAAGACCTACTTTTTTCTCATGTAAAAAAAAAAAAAAAGAGTTCTAAAAATGTGTTTCTGAAGGTATAAATATTTTTATTTTTTCTTTCCTCTCTCCTTCTTCCCCCTGTATTTGAATAGTGTTCTATACTGATTAGCATTTATGCTGTGGTGGATCCACAGAGTGCCAGGTCCCTATTATTTTGTCACACAAAACTAACACTTTTCAGTACTACTCTTCTCCTTATAAAGCAATTTATTTTTTCTACTTATTTTTCTTAAGAAAATATCAATATTTTTCTGAGAATTCCTGTTTCTCAGAATACCAATGAAGAGTATTAAACGACAGAGAAAACACAACATATATATTTAAAAATGGCTCCGTTGGTGCTGATGTTCTTGCTACCATTTCTGTTTTTGACTATTTAAACTTCATGCTGCACTCTCCACTGTTTTGTTTGTCTGTTTGTTTGTTTAACTTAAGTATTTTACAAGTGTTACACCAAAACTGAAAATCACCTTGAAGATGATAGGAAAAACAGCTGCAAATGAGTTGCCATACTTTGACAGAATATGGGGAGAGCGAGCACCTGCAAGAGAAAAACTGTAATAGAAATAAAATTGTACATATTTTTCAGATAGTCACAATACATATGGGGTTTTTTCCCCAGTATTATATACCTATGTCAGTTTTTGTTTTATGAATTATGTGTGCCTGTACACCAATACATACACTCTGCACCAGACCAACCTTACTTCCACTCACATATGTAGTAGGAAAAGAAGGTACTTAAGAGTCAGCAGTTAGAGATTAATTCGAGCTATATTTTGAGTAGCTATTAATTTTAACCTGACTCTTGAGAGAGAAGAGACAGTTACTGATCTGGAAATAAATTAAAAACTGAGGAAGGTAAAAGTCACACAAAAAAAAGGTTTTAGTGGTTGTTCAGTTTTCAAATAGGTGAAATACGTAAGGAGACTTCACTGGAAGTTAACAAAAAATATAAGACAACATGTGTTTTCCTTTCACAAGTGTAGTCTTTACCCTAATCTTCTTTATTTGAAATCTAACACATACCATTTTTCAGAAGCCATGCATGTGTACATTTGCACAAAAGAGAGGGATGCAAAAAGTTAGTTTCTAAAAGAAACAGGAATTGGGCTGATGGAAGAAAAAACCTAAACCAACAAATTACTTCCCAGGTTTATAAAACTCAGACGTTAAATATCTGCTTAGAGTACTCATAGTTGATCCCAACCTGCTCTAAACTATCATTTTTATTCATTCACAGAGTTGATATCATTTTTTCCAGAGGAACACTAGTACATATTCCCCCAAAATAATTGATTACTAACTGAATGACATTTCCAGTGAATTTCATACCAGGCATCCACCTAGAAGACACAATGCAATGAAACAGCAACTCTCATATTCATCATTTCTATTTACTTCATCTCAGTCTTTCCAGTGAGTGTTCAACCATGATGCATTTGTACACAAATGTGTATATTTGTATCACTTTTACATATGCCAGATAGCTTGCATTGCAAACTCTGAGCAAGAAGACAGTTGTCTAACACAATTACCAACATAATCTCCAGTGATCGGTGCCAGTTATTGACATTTCAGTCCAGCCAACGCCCAGTTTAGAACTGGCCCAAGACCAGTCACGACTAGCTTGTAGCTGATCATCTCACTAGGAAAGGACACACCATTCTTCATAAACTATATATTCTAAATCACTTTGCCCTGATGTCCCATAACATTACAGAGGTTTTTGTTCTAAGCTTCAAATATTAGTCTTAATTTTAAAATTCTTTTACCCATTTTCCATAAAGCTTTTACCATTTTTACCATTATTAATTAAATGGAAAATTATCTAGCAGACTAGTGTCATAATCACACACTTCTTCACTGTGCACATGAATTAAATGGACATCAAGGGTGTATCTAGGGTTTTTTTTTAATCTTGTAGTGCTTGAATATTCTTACTCAGACCTGATACTCTATCCTGCAGTTAATTCACTAGCCATCCATTGTGAAAATTTCCTTTTAACTTTTTAATAACAGAGAAAATTATGATAGTTTGGAGAAGTTCATACAAACAAAGGAAAAAATGTGAGAATTAATATTAGTGTTACAGTAATTTTGTGTGTATTTTTCTTTGCATATATTTCTGCTCTTCAGGAAGGTACGCATATACTGACAAGAATATATATCACAATTTCAGTAGAATACTAACACAGGTGCTGTCAGATATGTTGTCACTGGAGAAGAAGAAAAGGAAAAGAGAAGACTCAGAGGGAACCTCGCTGCTGTGTACAACTACCTGACAGGAAAATACAGAGAAGGTAGAGTTAGGCCCTTCTCAGAGGTGCACACCAGTAAAAAAAAAGACCACAGATGCAAGTTTAAACATTTGACCTTGAGAGTTGGTCAACTACTGGAACAGGTGCCCAGAGAGGTTGTAGAATCTCTACCTTTGGAGGTGCTCCAGCCTTGACTAGACATGTCCCTGAGCAAATTCATCTAATTAGACTTGTTTTGAGCAGGTGGTTGGACTAGATGATCTCTGGAGATTTCTTACGACCTAAATTACGATTCTATAGCTTCCAGAAAACATTGCTATCACTGGCATACTACTAATGATACCAAAACCCAAAGTGTAACAGGCTCTACCTTCCCTTTCTCAGTCTTTAAATAATATAATAGAAGGCAGATATGCAAAAGAAATCTGGCAGATCGCTAAACTATAATTTAAAGACATAGCAGTTCACATTTTGCCCAGCTCATGGGCCTTAATACAAGAGGACATACAGACCTAAATTGTGATCTAGAGGCTGAAACAGAATTTTTGTTTCAGTTCGGCTTCCAGCTTCGATTCTCTGCTCGCCCCTCGTTAGCTGAGTAAACATACCTTTAAATACTCCTTTGAGCTGTAATTTTTATTTCCTGCCATTGCCTGACAATGAAGTAAATACATTTTGATATACTTATGAAGTTTCTTTTTTTTTTTTTTTAACCCCATAAACTCTCTACGTACACATGGGTCACGCAAATATCACAAGTGTGTTAAAGCACACAGCAATCTGACAGCTGCCAGAATTACTAAGTAGAGCTTTCATTTTAGTTACTGCTAAGCAAAGTATTCCATAGGTCTTATTAAAGTCAGTCTGATCCAATAACCTACAACTTCCTGGGAGAGAATAACTTCTGTACGGCTTTCTACCTTTTAACTGGATATGCACCAAAAGAAAAATCAAAGTGCCTATGTGGTTACAGATTAGGAACAAAACAAGCAACAGGAGATATATTATTATGTATTTGATAAACATATTAAGACTTTTGCTGCTCTTTGGTCTTCTCACAAGCATTATTTCACTTGAATTAGTGTTCACCTCCATTCATGTAATCCACCTAGAAAATCAGAGGCTGATTGTCTTTTAACCTTTAAATACTTTGTTGTTTTGTAAAACTAAGTAAAAATACTAAAAGTTCTCCCTTCCCTTCCTATCTATGGATGTGTGTGTAAGCACAGATTCCACTGGAAAAAAAAAAAAATCTTAATTAAGAAAAATTCAGTCAGCAAAGTGTTTTTCCTCTAATTTCCTAGCACTGAAATTGAAAACTGAAAAGACTGAACAGAAAAAAATAACTGAGTGATGGTCATAACTTTGCAATCTCAAACCTGTTTTCATTTAGTGTTTTCTATTGTTAATACAGTGCTACCTAAACCATTTATAATCTAAACTAATTTTAAGCATGTTAATTTATAAGCATTAAAAAAAGGTACTTAACAGCCATTGCTGCATAAAACCACTGGCTTGCCTATACCTTTCTACAGACCTGGGAGTCATTCTACCCAACATTATGCTCAGTGACGATTCTGACAGAAATATAATGGAAATTATTTATCCATCTGACACTTTTTTTCAAAACTGATCCAACTACAGCTAAATTATGTAGCACTATATATGATGACTGCAAATATTTTTTGAAGAAACCACTACATTAATAGAATACAGCACAGTGACTAAATACGGTTTAGACCACCACCACATATAGATAGATTTTTAACACATTTGTTTAGTTGCAGCACAATTATTGTCCCATTACAGCTCATAGGAACCAGGTAAAAGCTAAGGGAGATGTTTTGTGCTCAGACAATTGTGCACTGGTCATGGGGAATGATTCTGGTCTTTCCTTTTTCCCAGCCAACATGGCAACTGCTTACTGCATCCCCTTTCCTAAAGAGGAACTTTGATTCGCACTCTTCCTACTTCTAATACATTTGACGCCTCACCACTCAAATTTTAATGCTGATTTCTAGGAGGAGATTCTCTGATATATACAGGCCATTGTTGCTTGAGCTCCATAAGAAATTAGTAACTTCAGACAATTTTTTAATATGCAATTCCAGGAATGTCATATCCTGGAAAGAATAATTGTGCTAAAACCCCTTTAGTTCAGCAAAATTACTTAAAGAAGTATCTCCAGCAATCTCAGATATGTCTGGAGCTACCTTCTTCCCTATACAGCCTAATGTCAGCTTTTCAACATCCCACCATTTGCTAAGGCTCTGACCAGGCAAGACCTCCAGGTCCTTTTCTGAGAGAGGAAAAATTCTGTTAGCCTCTGACTCCTGTACTGCCAGGCTGCACCTTCAAATCTAGTCAATCATTGGTTGGAAGCTTATCTGCTCTAGAAGGTTATGTTTCACAGGGAAGTCAAACATAAAACAGCACAATGCGTCCATATGACTTCCAAATTCTTTTTCATCCCTGCAGAATCAATTTTTAGGGCATACATGCGTATTGCCTGCACTCCAACACAGCACCTTTACCCATCAGGGGAGTCTCAGTGCAGTTTCCCGTCTTCAAACACAGAACCTCAGATTAGCACAGCTCACATGCTGCTTTGGAGGGCATATGGAAAAAGAAAAAAAGAGAGGTTTTAGAAAGAATATTCCAGCACACTGTATAAATCAGATCAGTGGGCTATATATCTTGCAGTCAGAGGGGAAAGTTCAAGCTTTGAAGTTATGAGGCAAACCAAATAAATTCAATTGGATTTTCTACTGTAAACCAGTCTAATTTGTCAAAAATTAGTGACCTAAAAAAGGTCACAGGTGCGTCACATGTAATTGCCTGCATTGGTCAACATGTGAACATCCCCTAAACGGAGTTTATCATCTGATCTTCTGGTCTGACATTTTTAATCTAATATTTTATGGTCCTAAATACATGAAAACATATCTGGGGAAAAAAAAAAAATCACAATGTCCCCACAGCCATAGATAAATGGTGACTTTGTATAATCATTAGCTGAATTATGTATCATTTGTAGTGATACACAATTCATTTGGAGCCATTTATGCTGTCCTTCAGGTAATATTCGATACACAGCACAAAACTTTACTACTGAGTTTTTCAGTATTTTTTTGCTCCTCATGTTAGGTCAAATTGACTCAAATGGCAAACTGTGAATTCCCCTTTTTATACATAGGATGGTAATCCAAAAAATTCAACACAGTGTCAGTGCAAAAAAAAAAAAAAAGAAAAAGACAGTACAGACTCAGAAAGGGAGAAGCTAGGAAATAGTATGAACACACAAATATACATATATATTTTAATAATTGTTTGTAGCAAATGTAGCAATAAACAAGTACAAAAATCAAGGGAATATTAAATTATTTTGTACTTCATTACTGATGACCATTAATAATTTCTCTACTAATAAAGTCCCTTACTCCCTTTTTCAATTAAGTTTGTATATGTATGAAAATACAATCTGATATAAGACTTTAATAGTACTAAGTACAGCAAATCCACCATGGAATTAAATGTTATTATTGTTCTAAAACAATATTTCAAATACATTTGCTTTCTTTACTGACTAGAAGGTTTAGAGGAATTTTCTAATTGAACAAATTGCAGCAGAAAATTAAAAAAAATGCCCATGTCAGTGTGTGTGTTCTCAGATCACTGCTTCTACATAATTACCAAGAGCTTGACAAGAGGAATGATCCATGAATAATTAGTAAGTTCTTTTAGAGTATCAACATTTCTATCATGTTATACATTAAAGAACATTTTGATTCCTGAAGAGAGGGAATGTAAATATAAAGAGCAAACCAATATTACAATTTAGTTTGCTATATATGAGCATACCACTCTGGTTCAATCCTTCATCTTAACAGCATACAAATTCCATTTCTATGCTTCTGTTTCTTTCCTTTCCTGATGTTAATTTCATGCCTAAGTTCCAAAATGTCCTTAAATTCACCACTCTTAAAATCAGTACCCGGAAAAAGACATTCAGCAGTAAGGGTATGTGTGTGTGTGTGTGTGGAAATAAGATGCACAAAACCAGATTTGAATATTAGATACTCCTTCAGGTCGTGACAACTGACATTTAAGAGTAGGTCTAATTATTGATCTGTGTTAGGCTGCTTTTAGAGAAGTCACTATTTAAAAGTTATTTTTCTACATTTCTTATGAAGGTCCCTTTGCAGCTGAACAAAATCTACTTTCATTAAGGTCATTTGTGCTGGTTTCAGGCAGGAAGGAGCTCCCTCCTACACAGAGCTGGCTGGCCCACAGCGGATTTGTTTCATTCCAGTGGTAGGTCAGGCTCAGTGGTCAGGCTGAGTGTGGACATGCACAGTTTGGAAGGCGCAAGGTGGTCCTGGGGCAGGAGGATCATTAAGGCTTTTGTCTAGCTGACAGCTCCTTTTTTTAGCTCTTGGTGCAGTTGTTAGCAGAGAAGCAGGTTCTTTTGTTGTCTGCGTTTTTTCACCCTGCTCTGGGGTTCTTGGGTTGGGTGGAAGGGGTAGGAGGGAACATTGCTGGGAGGGAGGGATGGGGAGGTGGGTGATTCTCCCCGCTCTCGGAATTGTTGCTTTTGGGATCTGGCTGTGTGTCAGTTGGTGCATGGTGAGCTAATGTATTATCTGTTCTATTTTCTATTTTTCAATTGCTTAGTAGTAGTATTGATAGTATCGCCAAAAGTTTCATTTATATTATTCAATAGTTCTTGTCTCAACTTTTATAAGCTTTCCTTCTTTGTTTTTTCCTTCTTTTATAAGCTTTCCTTCTTTTTTTTTTTTTCCTCCAAACCTTCTCCACTGTGGGAGGAGGGTGGGAGGTGATTGAGTGACCATGTGTTACTTAATTGCCAGATAAGACTAAACCACAATACCTCTTTCTTGCCCAACATGGTGCTTGAGAGAGTTAAGAACAGATCTGATTAGTGTGTGATAAATATTCAGTATAACAATGTGGTGGTGGCTGATCCAGATGCTTTTTGGGGTTTTTTAAGTTGCTAACAGAACAGTGGGATCTCCTGCCTTACTTGTTCCTTAATATCCTGATCTTATGTGCTCAAACTGGGTTGAGGGGTTCTGGATTGAGGTGTTTTGTTAGGCTGTTCGGTGTATTGATGATGTTGGGAGGAATCCTATATCTGTATTTGTATTGTCAGCCCCCTAGTACTTTGTGAGTTATCTCCTGGAGGTTTTCAATAATTACGCCTTTCCCTGTTTCTCCTTGGGGACTCAGCCTATAGAGGAGAGATTATTTGGTGCTGGCTTGGATGTGGAGAAATTATTCCAATTTTTTTCCCTCTTCTCTCAGGTCAATGGCAAAGGTGTAGGAGTATTTTGGAAATTTTTCATGTGGTTGGGGTGACCGATGGCTAGGGATCAGCACGTTTCTGAATGTTTTCTTGATCTTGTGTAAAGTTAAAGAAATGTTTGGAAACACTGCCCTATTTTCTGCCGGTGCTTGGGGCACACATAGCCTCTCTGCAGCCACCCAAATCGCTCAAATGTGAAAGGGGGAGGCACGGGCCTGCGCAGGGAACAGTACAGAAACCTGAGCCCGCATGGCTGCAACAATGGCTATGTCACTGTCCACCGTGACCATGTCACCACCCACCATGGCTACATCACCTTCCACAGCAGCCACCCCACCTTCCACCATGGCTCCACCTCCCATAGCAGCTCCACTTCCACAAACGCTGGTGTGCCAGTGCCATTGTCAGTGTCAACATGCACCAGTGTCAGTGGCCCCAGTTCAGAAAAGGAAACACATTCAAATCAGCCCGTCTCGCAGAGGATGACGAGGTAACAACGCCATCCCAACTGACAGAGTCAAAAAAGAAGGAGACTGGAGCAAGGCTGTCCCAAGAGCCAGAGAACGAAGCAATTGTGACCACTTGATCTTTATCCCCACGGGATCTATGAGTTATTCATAAAGTCTTCAGCCATTGTCCAGGTGAACATATTATGACTTGGCTGCTCCACTGCTGGGATAATGAGGACAGTAGCATGGAGTTAGAGGGCAGAGAAGCGAAGTAGTGGGGCTCACTTGGTGGAGAAGAGGGCATTGACAAAACAGTTGGAAGAAGGACACAAATTGTAAGCTTCTGGAGATGACTCCTGACAAGGGTGAAGGAAAGGTATCCTTTTAAGGAAACTGTGCCACATCACCCAGGCAAATGGTCCACCATGGCGAAAGGTATCCAGTGCCTGAGGGAACCAACTGTGCTGGAGATAGTTTATTGTGACCCGACCAATGCACGGACACCCACAGATCCAGACGAAGTTCAATGCACACGACCCATGTGGAGGAAATTAATGCAGAGTGCACCATCCTCGTATTCCAGTGTGCTTGCAATAGTAACTTGGTGTAGTTAAAATAGTTGATGGCTGCTCAAGATTGATTACTGCTTCTATACTTATCCACCCCTGCGAATGGTAACATGAACATCTGGACAATATCATATTGTGTGCTGACTGGACGTGATTTGATTCTTGGTCTCAGCCTGTGCACCTGGCCAGTGTTCCAGGTGGGATTGATAATGGGAGCATTGATAGAAATTATAACACCCATGCCAAAACACCTTTATCCACAATGCTTATTGACTATGCTAGAAAACAAATAAATTGTGTTACTTATTTTATATTGTTGTAACCAATACAATTGGTTACAACTGTGTTACAATAAGAATCACCCAGATTAATGAAGAATGAGCATCGATGAAACTGAGCAAAGTACAGCAGTGATGGAACCACAATTGGTTTCAGCAGCTTGCACCCAGCAACTTCCTCAAGATCAAAAACTTCAACCTGCAGACCGTGGACATGGTCCACGCCAGATGAACCAGCTACAAGCTCCAGATGTAGCATGCAACAATTCAACATCACACACCATCTACCCTGCCCTGAGAGATTGTTATGACAGATGGATCTCGAAGTCATGGACCAAATGAATTAAACGGACATTTTAGAGGTGTGGCCCACAGATTAAGGGAATGATATTTGCGTGAGTATATCAAAAGACAGGAAAAGTGGTGGTGATCATTTGGAATGTATTGAGAAGTGTAGGACCTGGGCATGATGTCGATCATATGGAGTAAGCGGTCGATACTGTCCTGGTTTTGGCTGGGATAGAATTAATTCTCTTCCTAATAACTGGTATAGTGCTGTGTTTTGGATTTAATACGAGAATAATGTTTACAAACATGCATGTTTTCAGTTGTTGCTAAGTAGGTGTACTGCTTATACTGAGTCAAGGACTTTTCAGCTTCCCATGCTACACCAGTGAGGATGTGCACAATAAGCTGGGAGGGGACATGGCCAGGAGGTCTGACGCAGACTGGCCAAAGGGATGCCCCCTACCATACAACATCATGCTCAGTATCTTAAAACTGGAATTGGCCAGGGGACAGCAATCTCTGCTTGGGAATGGGCTATTGATCACAAGGTAGTGAACAATTGTTACATTGTGCATCACATCCTTTTGTATATTCCTTTACCAGTGATATTATTATTATTTCCTTTTCTTTTGCTGATCTATTAAACTGATTTTATTTCAACCCGGGAACTCTTTTCCGATTCTCTCCTCCATCCTACTTCAGGGGAAGGGGAGGAGGGAGCAGGGAGGTGAGTAAGAAGCTGGGTGGTGCTTGGTTGCCAGCTGGGATTAAACCACAACATCATGTTACTGTTATTTCTCTGTACCTTTTTTGGTATCTTTTGTGTTATTTTTACATCACTACTCTCACCTTGTGTTTTATTATCCAGTCCCTTGAACATAGTATTAGGCCATTACTAGGAGTTCTTAATTTCACCCTCCCTGATTTGTTTAAATGGTTAATGCACTTATGTAATATTTTTTTGTGGGTTTCTTTATCTGTATTTTTCTTACTAGAGCGAATTTTTAGTTCTGGATAGTATTTGAGATAAAATTTATAGAACAAGTAAAGAAAAAAAATCTGCTTTGCACTGTAATTTTCATCTAGTTAAGTGTAAAATTAGACCTAGAGTAAAGCCAAAGGGGGCAAATGAAGATACTGGGTTTCAGAACAACAGAGTTTAGAGGAAAAATTTCAGCAGGTTGAGTGCAATCAAGTGTAATAAAATAGCAGAGAAGAAACAGCAGAGGGAAACTGAAACGTGTATAATGAGATTAAAGTGTGCCCAAAGGATATGGAATATATAACATACTGCAATAAAATGAGGAGTTTTAAAAGCCAATATGGCCAAAGGAGGGAAGATAGGGGAAAAAAATCCACACAGTAAAAAAAAAACCACTACAGCTGGAGCCTTGCTGAAATGAAATATCAAAAGATTTGTGTGGTCACTTCGACCCACAGGTTTTGATAATATTTAAAACACCAAGTACAGTGAAAGATCTAAAGGAATTCAATGAGAAGCTGTGAATATTAAAACTAATTAAAAAATAATCCTGCTGTGTAAGATAGCTGTATAGAAAGTGGAATAAGCAAAATTATTTCAAGGGACTGATGTGAGAAATTTAGAGGACCTTTATTGTTCTTACATAAACATATTAGCTGTGGGATGACAGCTGCCTGCCTCTCTTTTCCACTGTACTAGTTAACTACAGATATTAGACCCCTCCAGGTAACCACCTGCACAGTCACGACATTAAAAAAAAAAATTAAAAAAAAATTAAAAGGTCCTATCCTTTTCTAGCACAACATTTTTATCTACAAGATATTTAGGAAAAAAAGACAAGTGAATCAAGGACATGGCAGTATAAAGGGCTTTATTGTAGAACTGTACGTATTTTAAAATAAAATACTAGCAGCATTTTAAGTAAGAATAGGTAGAGTCCTCAGATATTCCACTGGTAATGTTTGTTTTTAAACTTTAAGAATGGAGAAAAAAAATATAGTATTAATAAAGCAAGAAAAATTTTATATGAATAAGATAAAATTGATCCTGAACCTGAACTGAAATGTGGTACATTTCCTTTTTTTTTTTAAATTCCTTTAAGTGGCATGTTCCTTTGGCATAGTTCGTTCTTTCATATTCTCTCTTTTCAGCCAGTATTGAAATCAGAAGTCTCAGACGACTATGAGAGAGACTATGGTGTTCAAAGGCTATGCCTGCTCCAGTACTTAAGCGCCATGGATCATCTCCAGTTTAATAATAGAGTAATAAATTATCACATACTTGGTTTTCCACTCATCTTTCAGCCACCATTGCAACACTAGTTCTCAGGAGAATAAAAGGGAGGAGCCAAATAGAGAGGCTTTTGATTTCACTTTTCCTTTTGAGGAAGAAGAAAATGCCATCAACTAAAAGCTCTACCATTAGACTAGTAATTTTAAAAAAGAGAAAAAAATTAATATATTCAGAAAAAACATACAAATCAGGTCCAGATGTCTTTCATATAACTGATTAGTAGATAAGAAATCAGACAAAAGCCACTCAATAAAATCTTGTGGAAGTCATATATTTCTCCATTTGGCACAAGTGAAGATCTGTATTGTTATGCTTTTCTACATCAATACTTCTAAAAACTCCCTTTTGTCTTACTAGACCTATTTGAGATTTCCTTCATATTTCATAAGCCATGGCAGCAGACTAACGTGATCTTTGAAAAGTGAACACCTATTCTGGCACTTACAAGCAGACAGAAACATAAAACATGGAGGCAAAACCCCCACAGAGCTAATCAATCATGCCTTTCAGCCTAGCAATAAACACTTCTAGCCTGACTGACAGCTTAAAGCAGGCTACCTCATATTAACAATATCTGTTGATTTCAGGATATTTTAAAATATTAGAAGCAGATAATTTGGTTTCATTACTTATATAAAATCATGCAGAATTAGGATAATGGATGGATTATAGAATACTGACAGAAAAATACAGTTACGCATTGAAAATCTAAATTCATAAAAATCAGTAAAACACTAAAGTAATTTTTTAAATATTTTTTCTTCTAGCTTAAGTATTCCTCTGTAGAGTAGTATCTTAGGCTTGACACTGTACATATATTAAAAGTGTGTCAAAATAAATCATAAAATAATCACTTGTTTCTGAAAAGCTACAGTTTAAATCTCAAGAAAAGCAAATGAATAAAATTCAGGTTTGCCATTTAAAAAATAAATTAAATGCACAGCACACATTAAGTTCATGACACTTAACTGCCTTTGGTCTTTGGAAACTTCCACTAACATCAAACTGTGGAATTATTTTTAAATGCTCTCCTGGACATAGGCTGATAAGATTAAATTTATAATGGATGAAATATCCAAGATGTTTAAAAAGACAGGGAGGAAAAAAAGAACAGAAATTAGATAGGCCAAATAATCTCGCAGGAGAAGATTAATTAACTTCTCTTGCTAGTCAAAGCAACATCTGGTTGAATGTTGCAAGATCAATCCTCACCTAGAGTGATAAAATAGAAGCACTGGGAGCTCTTCAGGATTTTGGATGATAACAGCAGTATGTGTTAGCTTCCCACATCTCTCAGGTGAGTAACTCTAGATGGCAGAACCTGTAGTCTCATATAAAAAAGCCCATATTCTTCTGTATCACTTTTACCTCTTTATTCCTCCAGCAAGCATTCTAGAAAAATTTCTGAAGGGCTGTCCCTTCCTGCATTCATTTATTTATTACTTTTTAAATAAGAGTTTATTAATTTCTCTTAGATATATATTTAAGTCAGAATATACAAACTCCAGTGTTACATAGACATTTGCACAGAGGTAGAAATAATAATGATGGCAATCAGGCCTATGACATTTCTAGTTCTAGAAAAACCAAAACCAATTGATTGTCATGGTATTCAACTAGCTCACTCCACCTTAAATCTCCTGACCAAGGTATAGAATACCCTAACCCTAACGGTTTAGAAAAAGCTTAGAGAGGAATTGTAACCATGACTTCAGGGACAGACAACTAAGTTTGGTCTCCTTAGATCAGGAACAGCTGAGGAGACATTTGGTAGATTCTTACTCCTAAAAGTCAGACAGGAATCACTCGATCATTGAGGGTTTTTTTTTTCCAGTAAAAGAATTAAAGGTCACCAAATTAAGAGAGATGACCAGTTTCAAACAAGCAACAGCCAGTTCTTCATGCCGATAGTGAGCTCGTAGGACTTACTGCCAGATGATGTTGTGACAAACAGATATCTAGATAGGTTCAAAGAGACACTCAACCGATATTTTCAAGAAATATGATAAGGGTTACCAAATGCACAATCTCTGGAAGGCTCTCAAAGTTGAAATATCTAGAGGCAGGAAATTATTGATATTTTCTCCCTCTCTTACAGACATTTTGTTACATCTGTTGACTAAGGCAGCATACAGCACTAATTCAGGCTTTTGTCGTGGCATGGAGACCCATCCTTGGACTGCTGTAATCAAAAGCATATACATATATAAATTTATTTTTTAATAGTGAAAATATCTGTGTTCTTTCTAGGAGCTCTGTATTGTGGATGACAGATGCTTTAGGGAGGTTGGCAGACGTTTACAGGGTATTTCCATCCCTAGTTCTGTGTTTTCCAGGATTATGCTCTAGACCCATCAAACTCAAAAATACCCAGTCTGTTTAGAAGTCCTCAGCACACCTCCTGAGAAAGACTTTTAGTGTTCTAAAACTACTACAGACAAATAGGCAGACACAGGAGCATTTTTGTTTTAAAAGTTTAATCTCCTTTTGTTCTCCCCTCTTTGCTCAATTATTTTTAATAATATATCCACTTTCTTCAACTTCTCTCTTCTTCCTATGTGTTATCCTCTTTTCTTTTTTATTTTCACCTTGGCTGTATGTGCTGGATTCAGGCAGGAATGAAGGTCAGGCTCAGTGGTCAGGCTGGGTGCATGCACAGTTTGGAAGGTGCAAAAGTGGTTCTGATGGGGTGGTTTTGGGGATGTTTTTGGGCTTTTGGGGCTAGCAGATAGCTTTGCTGATGGCACCTTTTCTCAGATTTTGGTGGGCTCTTAGTAGAGAAGCAGCTTTATTTTTTAAGATGCCTGGGGGGTTGGGTTTTGCTCTCTTCCAGCTCTTGGGCTCTCATTCTCAAGGTTGGGATTTTTTTTTCTCTCTACTCGGACTTTGCTTGCTGTTTTGGAATCTGGCTGTGTCGGTCCATGGGTGGTGACATACAGTTCATATGTTCTATTTTCTACTGTTTTAATTACTTAGTAGTAGTAGTAGTATTAATATCACTATAAGTTTCATTTATATGATTAAATAGTTCTTATCTCAACTTTTACAAGCTTCCCTTGTTTTTTTCCCCTCCAACCCTTTTTCCACTGGGGAAGGTGGGAGTGATAGAGCGACTGCGTGATATTTAATTGCCAGACAAGACTAAACCACAACACTGTTCATAAGTTCCTCAACTCTTCCGCTGTTTGCAGGGACCAGAAAAGTTTTCCAAGAAAACAACTAGTGATAAAACAGGAACACAAGTCCTAGGCAGATTTTACTCTTCAGAGAGTGTTTAACAGTTTACTAGATATGCAGAGAATTATTTGGACAGGAAAGCTGAAAATCTATTAGAATGCCAGTGTAGTTGTAAATAGATTGCATTAAGAAACATATACACTTACCAACATAATTTAATTTTTAAAAATAAATCAAATACAGCTATTTTTTGGAGGAAACACCCTGAGGCAACTAGATCAGCCTTACCACCTGTTATTGTCTAATGAATTTGATGCTGCATACTGGATTGAATGGAACTTCCAGACTAGAAACCACCTAAACTTACATTCTATTCTGTTTTTTACTGTGTATTCACTGAAGTTATGCAAAATGAAAAGGATGACAAAAACTACTCTTTAGACTATGGAATAATTCTGCATCTTTTACAACTAACTTAGAGCATTCAGTTTACAAGCAGTAAATGTATACATAAAATGTCAAAATCAAGTAATTTACTCCAGGTTTGTGTTCATTCACGTTTTTTTCTTTGGACCTAGGCAATCTCACATTGGTCAAAAATAAATAAAAGTCTGAACATCATTGCACAGTGTTCAAGAATTAACAGAAACTGAAAGTAGTTCATGTTGGATTTAAAGTACCCTACATTAAGAATGTGAGGTAAGTTGTTCAACAGTTATGAAAAAAGTAGAAGTTTCAAGCAATGTTGATACAACCCCTATTCCAAGACTTGATTGGCAGCCAAGTGTAAAACTAGTACAAAAAGGCTAAGTTCATTTTTGAAGATCACTGGTCAACAGCTCAAGTGTTCAAGTGACACCATATTTCTAGGCTTTCCTCAGAGACCTGTAAAACTTAAAGCATAGCCTTTTGTTGTCCCATGTCACAGCTCCACTAACAAAAGCAGTCAGGGTGTCATGGTTTAACCTTATTTGGCAAGCGAATACAACACAGTCGATCACCTCCCCCTCACCTAAGTGCAGGAGGAAGGTCGGAGGAAAAGACAAGGAAACTTGTAAAGCTGAGGTAAGGACTATTTAATAGTATAAATGAAGATTTTAGAGATACTATGTGTTGATTTCAGGCAGGAATGAGTTCCTCTCCTACTCAGTGGCGGCGTGACTTCATTCAGACCACAGTAGTGCACTGTTAGTCTCCATTCTCCATCAGACTTATGCACTGGCCAGATGGGGCTGTTAAAGGGTGAGCGATAGTCCTTGGCTCTCCAGCTGACGAATCAGCTTATGGATGGGGAGCTAGGAGTCTCGGTTGTGCAATTCTGTCTCCCGTGCGCTGTTGTGGTAGCGATTGGCACCTGTTGGCCTGCAGCCTTTAGCAATCCCACAACAGAAGCGTTTTCTGAGAGACCAGGCAAGGCAGACAGCTGCTCAATTTCCTGTCTGTATAGCAGCTATCCCAAAAGCCCACCGGTACCCTTTCGGGTCCTTAAAACCCCCTCTCTTGAGATAGTCTATGCCAAGGATGCACGGAGCCTCTGAGCCAGTCACAATGGGAGGCCTTTGCCGCTCCTTCCCAGTCAGGCTTATCTCAGCCTCCAACACAGTCAATTGCTGAGAGCCCCCAGTCACACCAGAAATACTAATACTTTATAGCTTGATGGCATTAGGGGACACTGTGCACCTGTGTCTACTAGAGCTTTATACTCCTGCAGCTCTGATGTGCCAGGCCATCGAATCCACACAGTCCAGGGAAAATACTGGAATAATTTCTACGCATCCAAGCCAGCACTGAATAAACTCTCCTCTATAGGCTGAGTCCTCAAGAAGAAACAGGGAAAGGTGTAATTATTGAAAACCTCCAGGAGATAACTCACAAAGTATCAGGGGGCTGACAATATTAAATGCAGACACAGACACGGGATTCCTCTCAACATAAACAGTACACTGACCAGCCTAACCAAACCCCTCAACCCAGTTTGAGCATATAAGATCAAGATAATAAGGAACACGTAAGGCAGGAGATCCCACCATTCAGTTAAAAACTTAAAAAACCCCAAACAGCATCTGGATCAGCCACCACCACATTGTTATACTTAATACTAATCACACACTAATCAGATCTGCTTTTATCTCAACTGTCTCAAACCCCATGTTGGGTGCCAAAAACAACTGTCATGGTTTAACCTTCTCTGGCAATTAAGTACCACTCAGTAACTCTTCCACCACCCCAGTGAAGGAGGAAAGTCGAAGGAAAAACAAAACAAGGAAAGCTCGTAAAAGTTGGTATAAGAAGTATTTAATAATATAAATGAAAATTATAGCAATACTAATACTACTAATAATAAATAATTAAAACAATAGAAAATAGAACATATGATACATTAGCTCACCATGCACTGACTGACAAACAGCCAAGTCTCAAAGCAGTAAACAGTCCCCAAGCCCAAGGGCCCAAAAGCAGGGAAAAAACACCCCAATTCCCCAGAGGGGCTGTTAGCTTCTCTGCTAACAAGGGGACAACAGCTGACAAAAAGAGCTAATCAGCCACCTATCAAGCCAGCCAAAGGCCTTAACGATCCTCCCCCAAGGCCAAGTTCTGTCCTCTAGCTGTGCATGTGCACACTCAGCCTGACCACTGAGCCAGATTTACCAATGAAACAAATCTCTTGGCCCATCTGGGCCAGCCAGGTCTGTGTAGGAGAGGAGTTCATTCCTGCCTGAAACAGCACACTACTGGCTGCTCTATTGAGTAGCCTCTCAGCCCCTCAAAGTCAGGCCAGAACTACCACAGCCATTGGAGTTTACGGTTGAATGCCTGAGTTCCTCTTTCCCCTGGAAGTAGGGGATGGTCCTTCAAAGTAGCTAACACCTAAACTCTAGTGAGTGGTCACATTGTCATTAATTCAGCATTTATCTACGTAATGACAGTTTTTAACAATACCGAAAATACACACAGAGCTTTTAGTACCTAGCACAGAAATTATTGTGACAAAGAAAGAACTAATATTTACTGCTAGACATGTACAATCAGGAAGCCTTTTTATTTTACCAATTGGAAGTTTTCCTGTTGGTATTCAAAGAAGCCATGCGTTGAACTCAAAATCAACCTTTCCTCAGCCATTCTTTACTTTCTAAAAGCACAGCACCTAGGCATCCATCACCTAATTATCTACACAAGCAATTAATCACAGTCATGGTGCATAACATCAATCAATTGCAGAGCAGACTGGATATGTAACTGGAGAGAACCAAAGTAAAAATAAGAACTCCTGGACAGAAGGTATAGCTCTGATCCCTGGTCCTGTGCAAAATAAAATGATAGGAAAAATCCCGAATTTCAGAACTGGAGATATTAAATGTTCAAATAAGTCTTGCTGCCAATAGTCATGATGGCAATGAAAGGAATTGCAAAAATAACAATCAGTGCAAATACATATGTATGTTTGCCTTTTTGTTGTATTTTTGGTCTCTTCCCTACCTTAGCTTTTTATATGAGAATTTCAAAGTACTAAATATCAAATCTATAATCTTCCTTCAATCCAGCCTTGAAAAGAGAATTCTTTTGTTAGCAGCAAACTTCTCAGTAATCATGATGCTGGCATGAAAGCATGCTTTCTAAATCCATTTTTAAATCACTGTCACACTTTCCCACCTTCCTCAAGTCTTTTATGCAGCATTTGGGTGCATTAACATTTATTCCTCTCACTTTCTCATCTATATTCTCAGTGTCTCAGGAGGGTAAGATGCATTTTCCCTGGACAGTCAGACAGGGAATAACACTGGAAAAAGCAAAAGTTCTGTGTGCATTTTTCTTACTGAAACACGCAAATGATATGAACACCTTGCTCTAAGATCAGATCTACTCCCAGTTTAATCTAAGTGTTAGAAGTTAGATGCTTAGTAACATGATAAGGAAGGGATATTACTTATCATGCAAATGAATGTATTCATGGTATCCCAATTACTATACAAAGATGAAGGAAAATGCTGTGACACTCTAATGTAATTTAAAAAATATTCTTATTCCATATTCTCTCATTATGACACCGTGTTCATCAGTAGTTTATCAAACCAATTTACAAACAAACTATATTTAAAAGGTTAATTTTCAATATATCTCATTGAAACAAAATCAAAATTTCTTGGTGCATTTAAGTATGTCTGCAGTCTAAATATTTGAACTTTTCCACCTTTCAGACACAATTCTACTACAACTGTATTCAAATATAGGAAGTTTAGAACATCCTTCTCATATTTTGTAAAATTTACTAATTATGAATTAGTAAATCCACCAGTATTAGAGCCCTGTTAAGTCAGGATGAATGGTGAGGGTTGACTTTTGGCAGTAAGGAGGAGTCATACCGAGGCAGCCTGGCTTTTCGTTATTAGATAAGAATAGTAATCTACACTTTATATTAATCATATATAAAACTTGACCTTACACTATGTAACTCATAGGCTTTGGAGGTTAAAATACATTTTCAAGTTGCTCCTTCGTTAAAGCAGGTACAAAAATAAATGGAGTCCAAACTCAGCACTCCACAAGTAGGTCAAGCTACCTCAGGCCTTAGCATCATAACAAATGTAAATATTAATTCCAAATCTAAGCATAGTCTATCTCTTACTCAAGCATCCTGCCCTAAACAGCTAGCCTCCACAAACCGGATTCCACAGCTTAGTTCCCTAAACCTCTTACTTTTCTATAGATAAAACTTAAAAGTCTCACAAGGTTTCAATATTACACTGGAAAAGAGTGTAATATTGTAATACACACAAGAGGATTTCTAAAAATAACATTAAAAGTTGAAGATCCTATCAACTTGAAACATATCATGGCCAAATATAAATACATTAAAAAAAACCCCAAAACACCCCAGCACACCATCCTGCCCCTCAAAAATCCCACAAATGCAAACCATATTTGTCTACGCAGAACTGCTCACAACATGGACACACTTGAAATTTAAGCAGAAATTACGAGACCTTGGTTCATCATTCCTCTCTTCTCTTGGTTCTACTTTGTTTCCCTTGTGACATTATTTTTCTGAAGCTGTGTATCTTTGTATAGGCACCAGTTTTTCTTAACAGAAAAATATTTTCAGATTTTTAAAAAATTAAAAAAATATTTTAAAAAATCTTAAAATCTTTTCCTAGTCACACATCAAATACTGTGCTCCCCCTATTTCTCTTCTGTCAATCCCTTGATGCACTATTGTCTGTATTCCATCTTCTCTTTCCCCTTTACTGTAATCTAAACCTTGGGCTCCACAAATATTAATGTCTTCAAATCCATGCAATTATTTTTTTCTTAATCTCTCATTTCTTCTTTGAGTTTTCATGAAATGTTAAGGAAGTATCTTAATGGAGTTCAAGAGCTCAGGCTAATGGGCAGGTATGAACAATTCATAAATTCTTTTCCTGAAGACAAACCATAAAAGTAGATTTTCATCAGATTTTCGGTTTTGCAAGTGCCTGAGGATAGCAAATGACAATGAAGACAGCTATAAAAGGAATGAAATGCATTCACTAGTATTTTAATGTTTCTGTCTGCTAATTAATTTCATCCAAGAGAGAAAGATCTTCCAAAACCAGTGCATTTGCAACTGTGTTGCATACGCTGTGTAAGTAAGATGCACCATGGCAGCATAAATTCCTACCTGTATGTCTTAACACAGCCTTGTACATGTACTCACTATGGCTTTTATTGTCTATTTTGAAAAAAGAGCTGGTAACAGCCTTTAGAAGAAAGGTTATAGCAAGAAATCAGGATCCAGTTTCTTACACAGTCCACTTACAATGCAAAGCAGTGATTGCTTGAAGTTTCTTACTCAGAACAGAGTTGGCTTCTATACTAAATTCATTTTTAGAAGTAAAAATAATTTTTAAAACCCCAACAAATTAAAAAGTTCACAGTTTGTATTCTATGGACTGTTTTGCTTTTTGCATATTCAAGATTTCTGACGATTTCTAAAATCTAATAATTTCATCTGAATTAAAAATCTGATAAAGGGTAGTTATTTCAGCAATCAATGTCAGCTAACTTACATAGCACGAACTGCAACAGGAGCGAGATATTTGTAAGAAAAATGAAAATTCATAAAAATGCCAAAGTTGTCCCTTAAATTTATTGGTTTAGTTGTGTCCACTTAAGTGAAATTCTTGCCTTCTGTTACTAGCAGAATGAATCAGAGAGTCTTGGATCTTAGACTAATACAGGTAAATATCATCAGGGAAGAATTCCTGTTAACTAAGTATAATTTAGCCTTGAATAAAAGGGTCATACTATCTTCTTAATTAGCCATTTCTTGAGAGCAGTAAGTATAGATAACATCCAATAAGTCTGATGTCTCAAAAAAATTATTAAAACTACAATTATGCTACAGAACAAAAGCATTTCATTAAAGACAAATCAGTTGAATATTATCAATAATGAGGCTTCCACTTCCATTAAGCCCTTAATACTATCACAAACACAGGTGTAAGTAATTTCCCATTCATTTTGCTTTTCATTAACAATATTACATTTTCCATTATATGAAACAGCAAGGGAAAGGAGAGAGAAAAAATAGATCAGTCACCATCTTTTCATTCAACTGAAGTGATGAAGAAGGGCAAACTGTTTATCTTAATTAATGTTCATCTGAATCAAATTCCTGTCTCCTGAAAGTAATACCAAGGTTCTCCAAATTGAAGAAAAAAAAGTCTTGTTTTGTTAAATGATACATGCAAATGGTAGGAGACAATAATGTATTTGATTAGCCATGTGATCGCTGACATACAGTTCTTAAACTCAGCTAAGACTGAGGGAAAAAAAGCCAAAGAATATCCAAACAAACTATAAACAAGGGACAAAGAAAATGGCATATTGAAACTGCAAAAGTTTTGGAACTCTACCCAAAGTGAGGTATTAAGGCCAATGGATAAAGCCAAGCTGCAGCAGACATATTGCCATTCTGAAAACAGGTGAGGTATACACATCTAGAAATGAGCACAAAGGGTCTTGACGCAGTGGTGACTTATCTAGCCCAAAGCAATTCTCATTCTGCAGTGTAGTAGCCCTCACAGACAGACAGACATAGGTGTATTTGGGAACTAGGGAGGCAGGAAAGAGACTTGGGCCTCAGCCTTGATTAGTTCTGCAGCCACCTCCTGGCTGATGGCCAAGCTGAAGCTGAAGAGCCTCTGAGAACTCTCCAGAGAAAGAAATCTCTTCTTAGGAATGACAAGTTGGTTTTTTTTAAACTTAAAATGCTGCAGCGGTAATGGTTTCCCTGCTTTCTTAAAATCCAAGTAATTTCCAGTGATGTCTGATTATCAAAAAATCAGAGGTTTTCTCCAAGTTATTCTCTTCTGGCTCTTTCTGACAGAGGGTTGCAGGGAGAGAATCTCAGCTTACCTTACTGGAGTCTGATGATTTTCACACTGGCTTAGGATACAAGAGAGAAGTCTGTGGTCTTCTCCCAGTAGTGGCTGAAATAGGGTGTTCCTGACTTTCCTACATCTCATGACTTTTGTATCAGTTTAAAAGAAATAGGCCACAAAGTCCTTCTATTTATGTAGAAGTACTCCAAGTACCTAAAATCCTTCCTCTACAATATTTTATTATTAAAAAGTAAAACATCTGGTCAAGTAGAGCTTTGTTTCTTAGTATTTTCAGATATCTTTGTAGATGCCTTTTGGGACGAGCTGGAGCTTGGCCTTAGTGGTTTGCCACATTATCAAACATTGTTTGTGAACTTCAGTCTAACCACAGAGGATTAAGCTTGTGAATTAGTCAAACCCCTCACCTAGCTTCTGACCACTTTACAATAGTAAATTTAAGAAACCCAACATTAAAAATTATCATTAATCCTTATTGTAGAAGAACAAGGAAGCTTGTTCTTCAGCACTGCATTCTTTTCTGTAATGGGGTAAGAAATGAGTAGAAATGGGGTCAGGATGTTATATACAACCTATATTATTTGTATATGCTCATTTGGGCTTAAGCTGAAGTTGGTGCTCTTACTGCTGCCGCAGCTGCATGTCTTCATCACACTCATTCAAGCTATTCTGGTACCAATACCTCTGTAGTGTTTTAATAGATAAGTCATATTCTCTTGTAGCCTTCAAGCTCTGGATGTTGGTTATTTTATTCAGTCTTATGCTTTTAGCATAGTAGTTTAGAGTCAGACCCCAAACAGGGTATTTTGAAATGCCGTTATACCCATTGTGATTTTTCGACTTCTGTTACAGAGAGATCAAAATGAAGTTAGGTATTCAAGCCAATGTGTGAAATTATATCCAGAAGTCCCACATATGCCCAAAATGAGCTCTTTGTTGTTTGTTGTCTTCTTGCTTTTTTACCACCAATTGAAAGAACTCACTGTCCCATTGCTCATGCCGGTCTCCTACATCACAGTAAGACTGATAATGAGATTAATATTGTACATGAAATATTTATAATACTTCAGTATTCTTACAAAATTCTGAAGTAATTTGATAACTACTGTGACACAGCAACTGAGCTTGCTGGCAATCCCTGAAAAGGCAAAGTACCACATTTTATGAATCATAGCATGTACTACACTAAAGCAGATCAGTTTCTTTATGCATGGTCTGAAAAAATAGGAACAAGAAGTTCAAATCCACTCTGCTGCTGAGTTATCTAAAAACAGTCTTTAAGTATGATCTCTTAAAACAATAACATATTTTCCATTAGTTTGTGAGATTCCACCTTTTTTTCTCTTTTTTAATTATTTAAAAACACTAACAAGCCAAGAAGAATGCAAAGAGATCCAGAGAAAATACAGGAGGAATAGTCAACCTCAAATAATTTCAGAGTGAGAGGACACATTGGAACGAGAGTTCCAAGGAGTATGAACATTTCACAAAAATGAAGTTGATGTTATTCATTATAAAGTTTCTGAGGTACTGCATATCACTGCAATTAAAATTCAAAACAGCTCAGACTATATTCTATCCAATACACTGTTGTATTTCTGGGGTATGTAATTTACCTGACAGGCACAGTTAAATGCTTTAAAATAAACCATTGTGCCAAGAGCAGATGCAGTCTAGTAGCACAGCTTTAAGTTTTATTAGGCTTTTAAATGCAACCAATTTGTTAGGGTGAAATCTTTAGAAGTGACCCCTAAAACCTGTCAGTGGAAGAATCCATTTGGATTGCCTTTTTTCTCCCCTCATTGAACCACTCAAACCTTTTTCATTATTCATATGCAGAGCCTCCTGTAATATATTTTGTGCATTGTAGAAGACTTCCCGTGCTACCGTGATTGCGGCAACTATAACTGAAGTAACTCATGGATGAGCGCTGATGAAAGACAGAGTCAGCAAAAGATTCTGCTAAATATGTCAAAAGGGATTCAAACTTTACACTCTTTTTCCATACCTGCTTGTTCCATCTTCCATTTCTTATAATATATTTGGTAACCTTAATGTTTTGAGTTAGTTTGGTTTGGTTGGGTTTTTTTGGGGGGGAAGGGTGTGTGTGTGTGGACTGTTTGGGGTTTTTTTTTTTTTTTCTTTTTGGGTTTTACTGTGGGTTTTTTGGATGGTTGTTGATTTTTTGGTTGGGGTTTTTTTAGCAAGTTACTTTAGATCTAACACTGTCTTTCAAATCACGTGATGAAGGCAGCCTGGTTTAGACATGAGCTGTATAAATACACGCTTTAAAAAGTTGGCACTAATAAAAAATAAAGCTTGATTCCTCTAGGCACTAATTCAGCTACATATCCTTAAATTTTGTTCCAAATACATTATCAATCTACTAATCTCATGTTGAAAATGGTAAATCTCATTTCACAATTAAAATACTACAACAGGATGATTTACGTGAAGCAGTTGATGATCAAAATAAACATCATATAGTACATTTGTTATGAAACTGAAAATGCCAGATGGAAAGGAAAAATATAGTCAATTTGCTCAAAATGAAACATTTCAGTAATGATTTCAATTATCTCAGAGATACACAAACAATGAGGTTAAATTTTTCTCAGTTAAACTTTGTAAATTTGGATACCAACTGGACAAAAAGATTGAAGTATTGATTAAATCTTAGATTTCTCTAGTATATACTACATGATCTAAAATGTAGGCCTGCTTCCTTCTCTTTCTTGACTTCTTGGGAAAGTTTTTCTAATTTCTTTCTGTTTGTATTTCAGTTGACTTGACTTTGTGAATTGTCAAGGTTACCTATTCCTCTTCTATTGATTAAAAGCTTTTATTCATTAACCACTCAATTTTATTGATAGATGAAGTTTCAGGGTTGGGAATTTATTTGGTTGTTGGTTTGTTTTGTGTTTTTTTTAACATTGAAATTTTGATATTTATAGAAAATATTTGTTGAAAGCCTATGTAAGGCTTAAAACCTAAACTAAATAGAAATAACTAAAAGTAAGAAAAAAAAATCAACATTTTCAAGTACCAAGGAATAAATTATGAAGGAAACGTCAACCACTAATTTGTTGCACAAATACATATAAGCAATACAGAAATTAACAACAACAACAAAAAATTATATGCAAAGGCTTCTGGCAGGCCAGTCTCTGGACTAAAGTAGAAGACCTCAGAGCTATACTTTGAGTAGAGAAGGTGAACATGTTGGCCAGTTCCCAACTGTCACTCATATGAGACTGAGGTTTTCTGCATAATCTTCTTGAATTACATGGAAACACTGATGTAGGATCAACTCATTTAACTTCAGCAGTTACACTGCAAGAAGTACACAGTTTCATGAATACGTTGAAAATATTGGGAAAGAATAAATCATTACACAGCAAGAACTAACCAAGTTTTAATGCAAGGTCAAGATCTTGGTATACAAGTGTTTGGTTGTAAATGTACTTTTCTCATGCCAAAAGTTATCAAATTATGCTACACCATTTAGACACTCACCAGTCTATGGGACTGGATGGGATCCACCCAAGGGTGCTGAGGGAGCTGGGAGAAGTGCTCACCAAGCTACTTTCAATTGTTTATCAGCAGTCCTGGCTAACCGGAGAGGTCCCAGTTGACTGGAATTTAGTAAGTGTGACACCCATCTGCAGGAAGGGCCAGAAGGAGGATCTGGGAAACTACAGCCCTGTCAGTCTGTCCATTACCTTCTGTGCTGGCGATTTATAGTGCTTTATAGGAAGCATCATAAACCTGAGAAGGATCACACCACAGTCTCAAACAGAAACAGAGCAAACAGCTGGTACTTGGTACCCTCTTTTTGAGTGAACATGATACACAACTGTTTCAAAATCTCACCATTATATTCTACTTATTCTTCTTCCTTAGGTGTATGTAGTACTAAGCAGGTCTTTAAATAAGAAATAATGGACATCTTTTTTAAGCAGGTCTTTAAATAAGAAATAATCGACATCTTAAAAAAGATACATGAAGGAACCACAAAAAGACTTTATAAATATTTTATTTGAGGGAATTACAGTTTTATTACCAGATCGCAAATTTCTACAGAACTGATGCATCAAAAACATTTGTTAAAGTGTGCTAGCAAGATATATGCGTGCCTGCGCATTCACCCTTTGCAGCAGCACTGCCCTTTGTCTTACCAGGGAATGTTACAACGAAGA
Organism: Eurypyga helias; assembly: GCF_000690775.1. Classification (NCBI taxonomy): domain Eukaryota; kingdom Metazoa; phylum Chordata; class Aves; order Eurypygiformes; family Eurypygidae; genus Eurypyga; species Eurypyga helias. The sequence continues at coordinate 14,127 of NW_010242933.1, read as the reverse complement.
AAAATACATAGGAAGACATGACTTTCACCCTGTAGTAGTCTGAAATACTCATGTACTTTGAAAACTATTTGCATGCTTTTAACATAAGATATACAATTATATCTGTATACATATATGTTATATGTATCTGATATATATGCCTATATGTGGAACACAGTAGTGCTTTTATAAAGTGTTCTGCGCATCTTCAAATAACTTTAGAAATCCTGTAAGATGTTTTTGTTTCCTTCTCATTTCTTCCTCTCAAGGATCAAGTTCAGCCAAAAAACCCTAAACCAGTTCAAAATATGAATCTTTGGGTTTTCTCTCGCACAGTTCATCAAACCAATCAAGTACTGAAGATCACGTGTATATGACTGATAATAAGATTTTAAACAAGCAGGGAAATGAATAATTCATTTTCAGTGTCATCTCTGGCTGACATCCCCTGGTTCTTCTCAAATTCACTACTTCAGAAGAATTACTCTGAGGAGATTTCACATGACACAAAGATTCCTTTGTACTTGTCACAAAGTCAAGGTGGCCTCTCATCAACAATATGGCCTCAGGTTGATTTTCTTTCTCCTTTTCAGAGTCTATTTCCCTCCTCTGAATACTGATTAGCACAGAAATCTGCTGTGTTCCTTTCTATGACTTTCAGTTTTCTATTTTAACTAAGTCAAACAAATTCAACTTTGTGAAGACAGCGACTGGAAACAGTTTGAGGCAGGAGTATGCGAGATGTCTAAGATTAAAGGGGTTGTCTATCTATTCAGCTCGCGCACTCCTCCTTCATCATGCCTCAAAATTGGTGCAAATAAGATGCATTTACTTCTTCTTTGGATCATTTTGTACACACTGCAATGGTTGACAAGAACAACCTGATAGTGACTTTTTCATTATAAATCTCTTATCATTGCAATAGAATTGAAAAGTGTGGTCAAAATAATATATCATGGAGGGTAAATTATAGACATGAAATTAAATACTTTAAAAAGTGAAGCCCTTGGCCATCAAGATAGGCAGACAAGGAGGTTCCCAGAGGAGTGGAACACCGTGGGAGAGCTGAGAGATCCGTCCAGGGCCGGCAGCTTTCGGGAGGAAGAGACACAGCGTGGGCGTTGCCAGGAGCAACCGCGGGAGACTTAAACGTCCCGGGGGAGCCCGGGCAAGGAAGGAGTGACACTGCAGTTCGAGCAGCTGAGGTGTGCGGGCATGGCCCAGAGACGGTGGCCACTCAGAGGAATCCCATTGCCAGGAAGAACGTGGCGACCCAGACGGTGCTCCCTCTCACACCTTACTTTCAGAACACTAACAAGGTCTTGTAAAAATACAGAATTATTTTTTTTTCTTTCTGATTTTGCAGTGTATGTTGGTTATCACTATCAGAATGACAATATTCAGAAGAGGAGAAGTTGTATTACCTGTATTTTGTCCCTATCTGGGACAAGAAACAGTGAGATTGGAGGTCAGAAAATTAAGAGGAAAGGCAGGCTTGTTTTTAGTACCCCACTGTACGCAAAAGTTTTCTAATATCCCCATCATATGGCCCCAACACAAGGAGGGAAGGAACAGAGGTGCTACTTTTTTTTTTTTTTTCCTTGGGCACTGATTGAAGGGATTTGCCTAGCATATCAAAGGAACTCCATGGGTGAAGAGATTTAACCAGGAAAGTACCCATCCCTCCTGGAATAAGTCTTTTGCTTTTCTTTACAAGCGTGTTATTAACTGGGAATGCTCTTAAATTTTGGGGAAAGTGGGCTCACAGAAATTAAATTGGAGATGACTTAATGATTAATGAGCATTAGCATGTCTGACTGGGTAAAAGAGTCAGGAATCTGTACCACAGGCAGCTTCCTTCATTACTGAACTCTTGTTAGTATCAGAGAGAGCCTACCCTGAGAAGTTACCTACTGAAGGTGAACAAAAATATTAAGACTTAACAGACCAAGCTTCATTGGTATTCTCGTTTATTAGGCGGATTTAAAGATTGATTATTAAAGAAGTACAAGCCTACACTAAAGCAAGACAGAGCCTGCATTTGTTGAACCTTTTAAGACTAGTTCACAGCAAATAACAGTGTAAACAAATACCTTTACTCCCACATGTTTTGTACAAGAAATTGGAATGAAAATAGTTAAGAGACCACAAGAGCAGGTATTCCTTATGCTGTAAATCGCTACATAAATTCATATCACATCTTAATAAAAAGCTGAAGTGTTTCCAGAAGTGAAGATAAGATTCACCCTACAAATACAAAATTAAGCATAAGTATTTTTACAGATTTTCAATTCTCTCAACAAAAAAGAAATTTCAGTTCTGATATAGTCAAATTATTTCGAGCTATATGACTAAAGAGCAATTCACATAGGCAATCACTTTCATCTCAAACTCTCCTGTTATTTAGGATTAACAATACAATACTGAATTCAAAATATCCTTCACTCTGATAACTGCCATTCATTTCTAGATTTGTGTAGAGAAGAGATGAGATAAATAAAGAGGGCACAGAGAAACTGGGAGATTAATTATTTCAAACGTAATGAGCCAACATAAGGGAAGTATTTATTTATCCACACACAATCAGTCAAATATCAGGCAGACAGAACTCACATCTAAAGAGTTACATATGGTCACAGAAAAGTGTGACTATTCCAGGAATATAGGCCTCCCAAGGACTAACAGAAAAGTGTTATGCTATTTCTTCTCTTCTGCACAAAACTAACATTTTCTTCTACCCCCAACAGACAGTTCTGTAGTGGTGGCAGTGAAGTGACAAGCAGAATCTGTAAGTTCACCTTCAGTCAGTCTGTGCATGTGGTCTTTACCGCATACTAGATATTTTTTTTTAAGACTACTAAGGTGCATGAGGATTAAAATAAAATCCACAAAGTTTTCAAAATACTATATATATAAACTATATACATACAGTAGCAATTTGAATGTATGGGCATTTATTTCTGCCACTACCCTTTTTGGAAAAGTGATCAAAAGAAGTTGATTCTGATTTGTAATTTTTACAGAAGCCTTCCATGTAAGAGTACAAAATAAGCTGTCCAGCATCTTCTACACATCTTCAACTGGCACATCTCTTATCTGAGTGGGAACACATATTAATCTCTGAGATGGAATTGGTTAAACAGTTTATGTTCCTCTAGTCCCTAAAGGGCTACAGACCTATTTCCACACCAGTAAATTCAGTGGTATCCTTCTTACTGATACAAAAAACCTCAAATCAGGATGCTAGCAGGCACACTGTAGGCTGCAGTGGGATTCTAGGCACAGCTGAGAGTTACAGATAGCATGTTAGCTACTTCTATTACTACCCAAGAGGTATACCAGGACTCACTATAGCCCAGAAAGACATGCCAGACAAAATTGTTGTCTCTTGTTTTCTTTCTCTGAGGGTACATTTGTTTGAATTAGAAAGGACCCTTGGTAATTTACCATTCATTCCATCCAGCCTCAAGCCAATCTGGCCAGGAAGCAGGACTGGCGGCAGATCTAAGATCTCATTGATTCTTGATTAGTTCCCAGCTGTGAGAAAAATGTGTTTTGAGAGTCTTGGACACAAGATCTGTATGGATTATCTAGAAGAGAAAGATGAGGAGCGAGGGCACCTGATCTTTGCCCACTCCCACAGGCCTATTCACAGAACGGTTGAGGTAGCAATGGACTTCTGGAGATCATCTAGTCCACCTCCCTGCTCAAAGCAGAGTCACCTACAGTAGGTTACACTGTGCATCCCCCTTCCAGTTTCTTATTGAACATGCTCCTCCTCTACACCAGATCACTACATGCCTAGTAACCCACTTAAACACCGTTATCTGCATTGTACCGGTGTGAAGTAGATAGATTCTAATGTGACAGGCACTACACAAGCTTAGCACTTAAGTCCTACTGACATACAATAGGAAGTCGTTAAGTTTATGAGAACCACTTTTTCCTCCTATGGTAAAATATCTCCTATATGATTCACATTTTCGGAACTTGAAGTGGTAATTCTAACTAACAGAAATTAAATACTATAATTATTTTTGCTATTACTTGGGAAAGCTAATGAAATATAACTTGGGTGGGGAGAAATGTGACAGAAAGAGATATATATGGAAATATTGTGAACTACTAGTAATACTAGTAATATAGAGAAAACCTTGTTGATATTTCAGATATAGTTTGAAGTAGACTTAAAAGGACAATCAAAAGAACAAGGGCTGCAGAAAAGACACGTGATTTTTGTTCTCTGTGCCCTGACCAGGGAAGAATGCTGAGCACAATTAATGGAAACATCCATAAGATTCCCCTCCATGGACTTTCAAAATAGGCAACAGATCTGATCTACACCTAAGTAAATGGAGGAAATCCGAAGGGAGTTTCCATTCCAAGCACCATGTGAGGAATGCATCTGTGCAACAGAGATCATTATGGGCAGAACACTCATCCAGAAGAAAATGAAGCAGTCACTGGAGGATTGGAGTCACTGAAGCAAAAACTGATGGAATATAAACTCGAGGCGGTGGCACACCAGCTTTTTCCTTACCTCCCGTTGGAAAGAGGAAAACGCATGTAGGCTATTCTTGAAAAGAAACAGTCTCAAAATACAGCTACACAAGGTTGAAACACTGAATAATATTAGAGTTTTAATTGGTTTGAGCATATACATAAGAATAATATTAGTTTATATGGAAAGACCAAAAAAACTACTAGAAAGAAATATTTTTTCTTTATTCCAAATGGTCTGAGAAAAGTTATTGCTCTTCCTTAAACAAGCAATTAACTAAAATTTCATCAAGAACAAAAGTATTATGACCAATTGACTGTTTTGATCTCTCTACAGTTTAGATTTAGTCTCAGATGATGCAATTCTTATTGAGCTTGATTTTTTTTTTTTTAAATTCATGGAACATTAATGGCAGAAGATAAATCCTTTCATCACAAAGTAATAAATACCTCTTAATATGTAATATTCAGAAAAACAAAACCAAAGAGTTGACTGTATTAGGGTAACATAAACAATACGTACCAATGAAGAAAGCAGAGACAGCTTAAAGAAACAAACATACGAGATCAGTTCTCCACAGTTTGCATCTTTTGTCATCAGAGATTTTCACTAAAATCAAGCAGACGCTTCCCCCTCTGCACTTTGCACAGGTATAGATTACTATAGCTGACAAAGAGCACTGGTAAATCAAGTTCAGCAGCAATTCAGACATATTTGCATCTGAATAGAGTTATTACAGCTTTTCTTTGCAATTGCTTTCAAAAAGAATATCATTGCTGAAGAAGAAACACTCCATTGTTGAGGTATATCAGAAATCTGCCACATTCTCAGTCCACTGGCATGGTGTGAATTGAGTTACTTTGAGTAGTTGGTAACAATTCTGCTCGAATATGGCCTTTGAAATCAATCCCAGGATTCACTTTTTAGCATTTAATTTTGCACCTAACAAATAGTGAGTATGAAAATAGTAACTGCCCAGCTCTGAACATGTACGTTTTCTTCAAAGTACCTTAAACACCACATCTCCCTGCAAAATGGGTTTTATCACTTCTATTCTGTGTCATCTTTCAGTGCTCCCAAGGTAACAGAGCTTGTCTTACCACCTTTGCTCAATGTTTTTTCCATCACTGTAAGAGAGAGTAGATGGGTAGTCACTACATAATCAAAGCTTTGAGAAGAATAATACAAGTATTATCAGCCTGGGTTAGGGAAAAATCTCCATCAGAATTCTGAGATTTGTTTTCTGACAAATAAGAAATACATATACACTGCATGCAGTTATACCATGGCAAATCAAAAACTCTACTACAAAGCATAGAGAAACTTTGAACTCATATAGGTAATAGATCTTTCACCAAATACTATTAATTTATGTTTTTATTTTTCATAAGATGAGAAATAGTATTTTCTACTGACAAAATTAAACAAAATATGAACAATTCCCATGTTAAAGAATTATTCTTAAATGCACCTTTTTTATTCCCTCGAATAGTTGTCCTATCTTTTAATTCTACATTAATGAATTGTAATTATACTCCAAGGGAAGCATAGACCTGCTTTCTGATCATCCAGGCATAGGATTAGGAAAAGCAAGACTGATCTGGAGTTAAATCTGGCAAGGGATGTAAAGGGAATAAAGAAAGGATTCTACAAATACGTAAAGTGTAAAAGGAAGGGAAAAGACTGGAATATGGAAAAGGTTGAAATAATGCCTTATTTGCTTCACTCTCTACTAGTAAAGCAGCCTTCAAGGAATCTGGAGCCCCCAAGACTAGAGGGAAAATCTGGAAGAAAGAAGACTTGCCCAGGGTGGAGGAGGAACAGATTAGGAAGCACTAAAACAAACATGTAAGTAAGTGCATCAGACCTGACGGATTGCACCTGCAAGGTCTGAAGAAACTGGTTCATGTCTTTTTGAAGACATTCTCAATTATCTTCAAACAATCATGGTGACTTGGAAAGGTTCCTAAAGACAGGAAGAGAGCAAATATCACTCCTATCTTCAAGAAAGAAGATCTAAGGAACCAATCAGCTTCACCTTGATCTCTGAGAAAGTGATGGAGAAAATCCTTCTAGAAAGCATTTCCAAATATATGTAGGACAAGAAGGAAATTGGAAATAGTCAGCATGGATTTACAAAAGGGAAATTATGTTTGACCAACCTGATAGCCTTCAACAATGAGGTGATTAGCTCAATGGATGAGAAGAAGGCAGTGGATGTTGTTTACCTTCACTTTAGTAAAGCCTTTAACACCATGTGCTGCATCACAATCATAGAGAAGTAGGCAAAGTACAGGTTAGACAACTGGACAGTGAAGTAGATTGAAATGGATGGAATGAAATACTCCTTTGGTTATTTTGGGTTAGCTACTGTCTGAACTCTATGTTCCTTTACACTGCCTGTAGCAAGAAAGTTGGGAATGCAGCTGCAGTATCAGAAGCTGAGAGAGACCTTGAATTTGGGGCAAGCACTCCCCAGCACCATCTAAAAAGACACCTTATCAGTACTTTTCTCAGCTTAAATCCAGAAACAGAGCTTCATACCAGCCACTGTAAAGAGAGTTAAATCTTTCCAGACTAAAACCAACACACAAGGTGATGCTTATACTAAGTCAAGCACTTTTCAGCTTCCCATGCTCTGCCAGTGATTTTTTTAAGCGGTGAGAAAGCAAACCCGGGACAGCTGACCCAAACTGGCCACAGGGACATTCCATACCATATGACATCATGCTCAGAATATAAACTAGGAGGAGTTGGCTGGGGAGTGGCAATTGCTGCTTGGGGACTGGCTGGGCAGTCAGCAGGTGGTGAGTGGTTGCATCACTTGCTTTTCATGGGTTTTGTTTCTCTCTCTTCTTGTTGTTTTCATTTTCACTACTATTTTTCATTATTATTATTTTATTCTAATCACGTTCTTGTCTCAGCCCATGAGCTTTCTTACTTTTGCCCTCCTGATTATCTCCCCCATTTCACTGGGGCAGGGCAGAGGGTGAGCAAGTGGCTGTGTGGTGGTTGGTTACTGACTGACTGAGGTTAAACCACAACAGAGGGAACACCGAATGGAGCCAGACTCTTCTCAGAGTCTCACAGGACAAGAAGCAATGGGCACAAATTAAAACACATGAAATTCAATCTGAACATGAGCAAACACTCTTTTGCTGTACAGGTGGTCAAACACAGGTACAGGTTGCCAAAAGATGTTGTATAGTCTCCATCTGTGGAAATATTTAAAACTCGACTGGAGACAGTTCTTGGCAACCTGCTACAGCTGACCCTGCTTGAGCAGAGGGATTGGACTAGATGATCTCCAGAGGCCCCTTCCAACCTCAACCGTTCTGTAATTCTAGACAAAAGCTTCATTTAAATATTGTTCCTGTAACATAAAGGATCATACAGTATAATATATTTAGACAAAAAGAATTAGTTTCTGTGAATGTAATTTATTCCCTTAGCAGACAAAAATATCTTAAAGCATTGTATGTGGATAAATAATCTGAAAAAACCTAGTACTGATTCATTTTCATTCTGGGTATTCTGAAAAAAGTGGCATTTAAGGTCTTCCTTGTGACTCTTAATTATTTAATCGCTTAAGTATCAATGTTAAGGTTTTGTATTTTTCACATTAATATTTATTAGTCAGTAACAGAATCCTTTCTGTCAGTAGAAAAAAATATCTATAATGCCCTTAAGGTGTAAATTGGAGGTTAAAAAGAGACATGGAGATGAAGGGTAAATTGGAGGTTAAAAAGAGACATACACAGATGAAGAATTCTAATAAAAAAGTGCATTTTCAACTTCAGTAAACTGTAAACTGCAAGAACAGAACTGAGATTGATTCTGGAGGTAAATCCTGGAGATAACACCCACTCAATGCCACTGAAAAGTGGATACAAAATACTCAAAGAATTTCTCTGCAGAGCTCAGTTAGACACTACAATGGGATACATATTGAGATAAGTTCCCAAAAAGCAGTAACACTCAAAAGAGGGTTAGAGATTTTTATGTATGTTGAAAACATCTATAGCTGCAAGTTAAGATATAAATGCTAACCATAATAGAAACCTTCCTGAAAGGAACATCACTTGTAGGGGACAGAGCAAGTACATCCTTGAGCAGGTAATTATATAATTACCAGTACCACATGGATTAATTTTCTCTGAAACACTGTTACTACATCTATTCTGAGCAAAGATGGATAGTCTACACTCATAGTGGTTTATTCTCTCCTACAACAGAGAAAATATTTGTCCAGTGCAGAGAACAGAACTCTATAACTATGGTATTACTAATCAAAGTAACAGAAAAGGCTTAAAAGTATCAATATAACAGTTTTAACAGCAGCAGCTTCCCTTTTGGTATCAGTCCTCTAAATTATCATGCAAACATATCACACATTAGGGCAAAACAAAACCTGTGAAGTCTTTGTTAACTGTAACAGTTAACGTTACTATGCAACAACATTTGCACTTAGAGATATCTTACCTGAAATATTAAACAAAGATCCAAAATTTAGAAGCTTACATATAATGGTTTCTCTCAAGTCTTCCAATTCCAATAAGGTAGAAAGTAAAGCATGGGTAAATGCATATTAAATATATATATATTTTTTTTTTTTACTAGCCCCTTTATTTCTTTAGATGGAATCAACCACAATAGTCAGAGCTTATCTGAAAAGGGAATCCAGCAAGTTACACTTGCTATGACTAATATTAAAGCACTTCATGGAAGGTAACAGGCCTGAAGTTATTACAAGGCACTGGCTAGGGCAGGCTGGACTTGCTGGTCAATTCTGAAGAAGGGATTCCTTCATAGAAAAAATACTCTCTAGATTTTCATCTGGAAAGTATTTGGGCAATTTTGATTCACAGAAACATTTAGAAGCTTTATTTTCATCTTACATTGGAATGAAAACTAATGCTGGGACTGAATGCTAACATGTACACGCTTACTGTCCTCAACCAGGCACACAAAACCAAAGCCTAGAGAAGTTTGAACTCTTGCCTTCTTCTTCCATCTCTGGTTTTGAAAGACAATGGGGAGTTCCTTTACAGAAGAACATTGATAATATTATCTCATTGGTTGTGTCTAAAAAAATATCCCTGCAAATTTGTTAAATTAATAAATGAGGAACAAAGTAACTATAAATCTGGAAAATAAAAGATGATTACATCACAGTAAATGGATTTGAGTGGCTACTATAGGAATGTATGACCCAATTTATTTAATAGTGGAAAAATGTTAATAAAATGAGATTTTGTTTTCCTTGAAGTGTGCTGTAAATAAGCAACAACAATCCCACAGCTGAGAGAAGAATTGAACATGAATTATTTATACTGCCTAAAATAGATTTAGATTCTTTCAGACATTCTGGGAGTTTTGCAGCCAAGATGCAATCTTTCAATAATTCAGATGTCATCAGAAAAGAATAAGAAGTCTTGTTCGGAAACATCATAGTAAACAAGTTTAAAGTGTTGAAAATATATAATGCAAGGACAAAACAAAGTTATTGTTTAGTTGGCATTTGAATTGTTTATATAATTAGCTGACTATGAGCCACAAAATAAAGAGATTTAAAATGAAGTTGTCCTATGGAGAAGTTGGATGAACTAGAATTATGTATGTTTATAAGTGACAGATAGAGGAGACATTCTGAAGATAAGTATTAATACTGAAAGAGAGAGGGAGCATAAAACCACGTAATATCACTGAATTTAGGCAGCTCACCATTTAGGTTTTGATTCTGACCAGTCCAGATTTTTCTTTGAAATTTAAGGATGTTTTCTAAACCTAAGGAAATTATTACATGATACTGTAAAGCCTGGGTATATAAAATTCTTCACGGATTTTATCTAATAAATATAATAGCTTTTGCCAACTTGATAATTCTTGAACATACTTTCCAGTAATTCTTGATCTTCCCTTGCCAAGTGTGGCTACAGCCAACTTTGAGCTACAATTTTACTGTATTTTATTTAAGATTACTTTATTAAGCTAGCTTAGGCCACTCAGTCTCTGAAGATGACTCATGCCATAGAAATAGGGACCTGGAATAAGACAACTCTAAACAAAGAATGTGAGAACTCATGGACAAAGCAGGTAAAGATGTCCTCTCTGTCCAGTATTGCATAGGATGCTTTCCTCCACTTATTTTCTGGTGTGGAAACTTTTAGTGCCTTTCTTGGTTAAATTCGGAGATCTCTTGAATCCTTATAAAAGTGTCATTCCTAGAAGCCTGTTCCTCTGCCTGCACTGCTCCTACAGCTGCCTGTCTGCTTGGTCCCTTTCTGCCTGCTCAAATCCATGCACTGGGAGTTTCTCTAAGGGTCTCCCTCTAAGAAATCCGAAGCGAAACTAGGAAAAAAGTAAGAGCAGCATCATTCCTTATAAAGGCACATTTACTACTTTTAAATAATAATTAAAAAAAAAAGTACATACACAGTAGCCTGCAGAACAAACAAACCAGTCATCCATTTGCCACTTTTAAAATCACATTTAATGGCAATTTATCTCTCCTTATTTTTAATATTTATTATTTAAATATTAAAAGCCAGCGTATGTCTATGTTACTATGCATAGCAACAGAAACTTTGGCAAGAACCAAGCTACACTGACCCCAGGAGGAGGGAAGGTCCGACCAGACATTATTCTGTATCTCTGAATACATATATTCACAAATAAAGGACAGAAAATACAGTCAGTTCCTTACCTAAAGTGGTATTCCTGCCCATTTACCTGAGCTGAGAATATGTTTCAGTAAGTCCTGAGCTAAAAGGCTCAAGTGCAACACAGAGTTGAACGTACAGACAAGTGGATTAAAACACAGCATTGAAAAGCAGCCACCCCTGGTGTTAGATGGGTTTGGTTTCGGGTTATCTTTTCATCCCTGCACACCAGGGTGCTTTTAGTTTCACGTGTTTACACATGGATTTGCATCTATCTTTTCTCAGAGAATAAAATGGTTTTTCAGTGATGTAACTACAATAAGAGCAAAATATATACTGCATGCAGCAATTTCACCCAGTAGTTGGGGCTTTTTTCCCTTTGCTGAAAAAATGAATTGAAAAGTGGTAAAATAAATTACCACACAGTCCTGAAGTATATGGAGTCCTAAACAGGAACATTAACTACTGTCAGCTTGAGCAAATATTCATTATATGGTGTCACAATATTTTCTGTAGCACAGTAGTGGAGAGATACATGTCAATAATAACTTAAAAGGCTTGTAACCTCCTGCTGATGTGGCAGGTTTGGTGATCAGAGGTGGAAAACAGTTATTAGGAACCTATGCCTTAAGAAGAAAATCACAGCAAAGGACCTCTGCTTTTGTTCAGGAAAAATTGGGGTTAAAAGTCTCCAAGACAGAGGAAGAAGTGATTTCACAAATTTTTCTAGAGACAGCAGTTTCTTTTGTCACCAAAAATTTCTTGAGAAAAGATGTTGCGATCTGAGCAACATATGCAGTGTTCTTGTGCTTCACTGTCTGCTCTTATGTTGATATATCCCACCCCTCTAAATGTATATATTTCAACTTAGTCAAGTACCTAAAGGCATCAGGAAGCCATCTGGATTTTGCCTGAAATATAGGGCCCAAAAGAGTGCAGCATGAAACATTCTTTTGAGACAGTCCCCCACTTTGACTTTACAAAAATCTGAAGTGATGTTTCTGCTGTTACAGGCAACGTATTCGTTTTGCTAAAATCTTCAAGTTTTATTGCTTTAAAGTAATTTTTCTCCTAACCAGACAGATTTAGAAAAACAAAATTACTAAAACAAAAATTATCTGGAACTACATTCTGGATTAGGCACACCTCCCCAGATACGAATTTTGAAGATTAAGTATTCAGTGTTTGACACCTCTGTTTTCTAAAGAAAATGTGGGCAGACATTTTATTTCTATCTTCACTGCTGTTATTTGTGACTGCTTTCATTATTTCTGTGTGCACAAGATGTTTACAGAAAGGATAGAACCATGTTGATCACCTAGAAATAATGTGGATAATTGGGAAATGTCTTCCAGAAGCACATTTGCCTTAGCATTAGAAATGTTTCTATCCCCTGTAATAAATTAATGCTGGTTACTTACAGATCCAGTTTCATAAAAGGATAGGCACCATTTCATCCATTTTCATAGCCCCTAAAAGATGAGTGCAAGAAGAAAGCGGGGGAAAGGAAGACATAATAATGCAGACCAAGAGTGAGAGCTTTAGTTTTGTCAGTAATTGATCAGCTGGTTAAAATGCTCTAATTAAATAGTGCAAGTTTCCAAGTCTTTTCCTTTTCCCAAGGGTGTTATTTTTATTTATATACACTGAACTTTAAGGTAAGTCCTATTAGATTTGTAGAAGCAGAGTGTTTGAAGGGTTCTTCAAAATGCTACTATGCACAGTAAATAACTGAGTGCTGTAAGTGCAAGCATAAGCATTTCTTTATCACTTGCTCTAAGTACACAAATACATGTCGATCAAGAACATTAATACTTTTGTCAAAGGCCTTACTGAGGCCCTCTAGGCAGATATTTCATATTCAACAAAACTTGCTATGAGATGCAATTTTGTAGTTCTTATTTTTGTTTTGTTACATATTTGCATGGAAACAAGTTCATTTCCTTAGAAGCTTATTTTTTTCCTGGAGCCATAATATTTCCACTGAAAAATTACTCTGATGTCATAGAAGCAAATCAAAAAAGAATATTCTGTTTAAAAACTGTTGATGTTTACAGAGTTGTTCTAATAATGGAGGACAGCAGGTATTCCAGTGATTAGTTTAGAATGGAGCTTCTCTCCTGGCACCCTTTAAAATAAGTAAGAGCTTGGAAAGAGGTCCAAATCCCTTTGTTTCAGCTTAAGCATATTGTCGTTTTCTCTCTGTCTCTCCGCATTTAGTGGGCAAATTCCACTCATGTCTCCTTTCCATTTATACAGTGGACCAAAAAATCACTGTCTATTACAGCCTATCTTAACAACCATCTACTAAGAAACAATATTAATCACAACCACCTGGGAGGTAATATTAATCACATGGAAATATGCTACTTGACTGGACATTGCTCTTGTTGCAATTAAGGATTCTATCCCATCTCTTCCCTCTAAACCCCATTGCATTCTCACTGAAATGTTAGGAGACTTTCCTTTAATATGTATACACACCTAACCTACGCTCTTATCCACTGTATAGCCTCTGTGATTCCTACCCATTTGTCAGGCAGTGAAGCATATCAACAGCCTTTCAGCCATGCTGCTACAAGTACCCTTCCCATACGTGACTTCAACACCTTCCTGTAAAGGGAGGACAGACTGAAGCAGCTATGAACTATTTCTTCAAGATTAATTAAAAGAATTGGTGGCTGAGCAGTGAGCAAAGAGCAACATACCCATCACTGCCAGGGAAATTAGGCCAAACATCCAGACTAAACAGTCACAGTCATGAAAAGTAGCACCAAAAAAAAAAATCACAGAGGCTCAAGGAAAAAAAAAAATATTGCTGAACTTGTGAAATTCCATTGTTTTGAAATTGTTTCCCACATTTATGAAAGGACCATTAGAATTGAGAGGAATTTGCTTAAAGTCAACTGATTTCATGATTTTCTTTCTTTTTTTAGATATAGATAGATACACAATGGTCAGGGTTGAGAGGGACCTCTGGAGATC
>NW_010242932.1:16254-53150 GCF_000690775.1 Eurypyga helias | reverse complement strand
TGAGAGTGGCATTAGCTAAAGGTTTCTATATTTAGCTACAGATAAAGATCATATGAAGATAAAGGATTAAGTTTGGAGAAGAGCTCGGTTCTTAGATTAGTCAGACCTATGATCCCAGTGTCTGCTAACCACTTATGCTTTCTATATAAAAAGTGAGGTGACCCTGTAAGAGTGCATCACACAGAGGTTAAATCAGAGATCATGACTGCTTGAGCACCAGCCCATTATAAGTGCTGGAGAACCCTGGGGCAGCCTGAACTGCCCAAGCGAGAGAACAGCCCAAGGCGGATTTGGCCAATATGAACTAGCACTCACGTAAACAACTCCTGGGCATATTTGAGAGTCAGTATGGGCCACAGACCATTCCCAACAGGCACTCCAACCAGGGCCATGCTGCCTGGGTCTTCAAGAGAATGTAACAGTATGGGCATGAGCTGTTCCCTGACACCTGGTCTTGGTGGATAAGACAGTGGTCCTGGGAACAATTAATTGCCCAGTGGAAGTTTTGCCTCTACTGGCCTGCCTATGCAATATGTTGCAGGTGGGCATACACCGCTCTAAGCTGGTAGACCACAGGCCAGTACACATATTCAGGCTTTCCTAAAGGCTTTTTAATTGGGGCTCAGCCCTACTGTGATACAGCCATTGCTTTGGTTTGTTTCCTAGAATGGTCAGAATTTGTCCAGGTCTGATTTTGGTATGCCATATGTAATGCTTGTTATCAGATCATTTCCCAGCCAGCAGGATGTCCTGCACACTACTTGGATATGTTTGATTATTAACAAAATTAAAATCAGAGTTACTCTTTGCTCGTGCTATGTCTGATGGCTTTTCCTAAACTCTGACCCTTTACGAACTGGTAGTTTCTCTGTAGAGACATATGCTTTGAATTTGTGCTAGTGTGTGTTCAAGTGATTTACTGTAGCCTAATTAGATAATTTAATTGACACAATTAGCAGTAATATTTGTGGAAACAGCACATAATGCCTCACTTCTTGTGTCCTTGTTTTTGTCATGCCAATTATACTCTGCTTTCTAATCAAATGATTTTGTGGGAGAGTCACAATGAGATACCGAGTGTGACATGAGACTTTATCATTAAAAAGAAAAACTCAACTCCTTGCTTTTCAAGGAGGTATTTTGAGTCTATTCACCTTTTCTTATGCAAATCATGTATTACACCATCCTGGCACATAGAACCCCTTGTGAGTTTTTTTGGTTTAAAATAAAAAACCTGATGTTCATCAGAAAGAGAGATGCTGATAGTACTGAATAGAGGCAACAATAGGGCAGCAAGTACTGTGAAAGCTTCTCCACAGAGCTCTGCCGACGGAGTTGAAGTTTGACCTGCAGTACCCTCTGTTATTTTATTGTTACTGGATGCCAATTAAGTTCATCATTAAAACTACAGCAACCTGTTCACCACAGTTTGATATCTCTGCTGAACAAACAATCTTATTCCCATGCAGAAGTTCATGAATGAGTGGACTGATACTCACCTGTTCAGCACACAATAAAATTGATTTGGAAATTGGGTAACTGTATCTTTTACTAGAAAAGTCCATTTGTTCTACAAATGGAAACTAATACATCTGTTTAAACTGATGTGACAGTCTAAACATGTCATCCCAAAATGTTTCTGTAATGAACAGTTCTTCTAGGCTAGAAATAGATGTCTGTGCATCTTAAGTCAGGAGCAGCTCAGCTTTGGCATGTAAACTGGTGCCTACTCTCTGTTGTACATAGTTTTCAGACTGCTCCTCTGCCATAAGTCTGCACATCCAGCCTTGACACTGGAAGAGGTGGGTATATGATGGGGTGGACACAGCTGGTCATATGATAATTCGGGCATTCATGGGTTTGGAAAATATCACGAGAGGGAAGGTGTTGCATGTCTATTCGTGATATGTCTGGCGTGCACATGTGTACACCAGATCATGAGCAAGCTTATGACATATTGCTGAGAAGAAGTTACAGCATGAGGCACTGACATGGTCCCATCACAGACTCTGTGGCTAGCATTGTCTAAAAGATTAAGCATCTCTGTTTTGAGTGGATTTTCACAAGGAAGCAGAACACTGAATAGACAATACACAAATTCTTCCCTTACCACAATAATTTTTATTCTTATGAGAAAATAGTTGAGTTGATGAAGCTAAAGGCGTCTTATTTTGTGTCACTGATTTTGTAACCCCAAACATAACACTAACCCTTAGTGTGCAACACATAACACAGCTGTAAAATAGAAAATCTGAGCTCTATAAAATTCTCCAAGTAAAAGAAGTAAAAATTATTGGTTTTGTTAAAAGTAAACCCAAAATTCTTTTCTGTCCATGTGTTTTCTTTTCAACATCTGGACCTCAATTAGAAAGAGAAAATAATGTGTTTATAAGTCTGCAGAGTTTTCTTTATCTTTTTTTTTTTTTTTCTGTGCTGCTGCAGCACTTTTCAGCTGTAGCAGTTATTTTATGAACTCATGAGCTAAGCAGTTCCAAATTGGAAAAGTACCAACCACTCCTACTATTCAACAAAATGTTTTCAAGAGCAGTTAAAAATACCAAGAAAAAAAAAAAAGTACAAGCCTCCTTATACACCAGATTCAAGCTTAGTAGTAACAAAAATAATCCTTTTGGGATCTAACTTGTCAAATAGGAAGTTTAGCACTCCAAATCCACAGTCAAGTCTTGTTTACACTGAAGATTTCTAAGAAAGAAATCTTGATGATTCTCTTGTTCTGGTAGTGTCATCAAGTGACAGACCACATGTAGACAAGAGTCCACTGGCCACATCTATTGTCACTACCATCTTTCACCTTTTCTGATGCTTCTTGAGGTGGTGGTAAAACCAGACCTCTTGGAAAGAACCTAGTCTTCAGCATAGCTCGTTTTCAAACAGGTATTTGACTGAGCTAATCAAACTAGTCAACTGGCTTCTTATGATTTCCAGAGCAAACACAAGGACAGCAACTTGTAGATGAAGTCAGTGGTAACATCAGCTGTTGCTGGAGATGGGAAACTGTAGTCACACTGGTGAAATCAATCTTTCCTATGCCTAACAAAATCTTTAGGTAACAAAATGTTTGTTGTGATGCTACTACGTTTCATGGTGAGCCACACAAAAATGAAACCAATTTGGTAATCTCTTAGTGAAAACCTGTATGTAAAAATGTGTCTTTAGTTTGATTTTCTTTGAGGCAGGTAGTTTATACTTGTGTAGTAAAAACTACATGAGAAATAAAGATTATAGGAATGAGGGAGGATACTATTTTAACACTCTGTTCTTTCATAGCTGTCTCCACCTGAGGTTCTGAATGATGTGGCTAATATTAACACATTTACTATTTCGGGTTCACAGCATCTTTGTGCTGTGATATCTATTGTTCCCACCTTAGAATGCCCACTGACAGGTAGTAGGGGAGAATGGTGTTATGGATACCAGGGTTATGTTGGGCTTTTCCCTCTTCTAACTTCTTCTCTGAAACTGATTCAAACCTCTCAAATTCACAGCTAAATCTATATGCTAATGTGGCTGGTGTCCTACTTAAATTCATTAACTGTAACAAACAACAAAGTTATAGCCCTAGGTCCAATATAGTGTCTAGAAAAAGAGACACCAGTGTCTTTTAGGCACTGCCATCCAATTTGGTATACACAAGGATTTATGCAGTACACTGTGTAATGTGATCTCTCACAAAATTACCAGGTCTCACTGAAAAACACCATGCAAGGGAAATCTCAGCTCCCATACTTCACTTGAACAAGGGAAACCTGAGTCCATGAAATGTTTGCTTTCATGGACCCTTGCAAGAAGCAGAGTTCACTGCATTGCTTTTTAGGAGCCAGGTGATTTATAGCACCTGTGCCCACCATTTAGAGAACCACTTAGTTGTTAGAAAATTCACCTGGAAACTCAGAGGCCTGCTCAGGCTTGGGTAACAAAAGGTGGACATCTTCCTCACCTGAATGCCCTAAGATACAGGCAGATCCCTATGAGTGCTGTGTAGAAATGGGATTAAAAGCCTAACTCAATATATATCACATGCACTTCAGGGTGGGATTTAGGGGTCGTCCTTTCTCAGTGAATCTTCATACAGCTAAGCCAGAAATAACCAACCTACTCAGCTTCACATAAAACAAACAAAGGAAGAAAACAACAAACCAACTTTATTTGGTCAACAGTCATACAATACTTGAGAGCGCCATGGGGAAGCCACTCCCCTTGTAAACAGGAGTGGTTGTAAACAGATGACAAGGATTCTTCAGCGGAACATTGTCCCACTGCAGAACAATCTCAGTTCCTGCCATTCCCACTGGCCAGAACTGGGATTTCCCAGAAATCCTTGTACACACTTAGTCTGATGTCACTAAAATTCATCTCCTCCTCTGGTTACCCATTGTTAGGCTTATTATATTAACAGTGGATGAAGGCACTACCCTACACTGTGCTTAAAAAACAAAGGAAATAAATGTGCATTATTGAGATCTGATCCTGTCAATGTAAGTTTTCTACACTTAAAAAAATTGAACAAATTAGAACTTTCTGGGAATTTAATACAGCAGTCTATCTATCTATCTCAAATTCGTAGTGGGTTTTGGGCTGGAGTTACTTACCTAAGCCCCCAAGTCAAAACAGCACTTGTAACCACCTGGAGAACTGAACAGAGGAGTGATCTGAGCTTTCAGAGTTCCTGATTTTAGCATACCTCTGCAATATCACATTTAAGGATCACTGCTTTAGATCTAAGCATACTTTCAGAAACTGTTTAGCTCATGTTTTAGCACCTACATTGTTGTTTATTTTCTTTATATTCTTGCACCTGTTCCTTTCAGCCAGGTCATCTTCTGGTTTAAGTCTATTTTTCTGCCTGCCTGTTTAGAGGTGGAAAGCCTAGAGAGGTGAATAGGATTATTCCTGTCCTCTGTCGTCTTCTTCCTGAAAACCCTTTCTCTGTCATGTCTTTTGGGAAGTCAAATGTTGCACTGAGGGCAAAATCTGTTCTTGTTGAAATCAAAGCGAGGTTTGCATTGAGTTCACTGGAAATATTATCAAGTCCTTAACATGATTTAACCCAGAAAGAACAGCTTTGCAAATCTGATTAAGCACACTCTGTAATAATTGTTCTGACTTGTACCTTCCTTTCCACGAGCTGACACTGAGCTCTGGGGTAAAGTGGGTCCCAGTTAGATGGAGATTAAGTGATGCAGGAGATGTTATCTCATCTTTGACCTTCAGTACCACCTCCATAGTGAGACACATTACTCTGATCTCTGGAAGGGGAAATCAGTCATGTTTTGCTGACTAACACTGCCTTTTTCATACCAAAATTACAAAAATACCTTAAGGAAAAAGTGCATGTTATTGCTTTTCACCAGAGCTGGCAAAACTGCACATTTTGCCTGTTCGGATTTGAGATTTAACACACATCTCTGCACTGCCCTCCCCCTCCTCAGTGTTCTTCTGAACAGAATATCAATGTCACCAGAGAGGAGTCATCTTTCCTTTTTTTCTCTCCTCCTTTTCTGCTGTTACTCCTCAGTGAGTTTAAATTTCATTTACTTTGGCAAGACGGCTTCTTTTTTTTTTCCCCCATCTTTAAAAGTTTTAATCCACCTTGTAACACTACCTAAAAAGAAGCAATATTAGCTGCAGCGTATACTAGGAAAGAAAACCTACTTTATTTATCACCCAGCTGTACTTCACCATGCACTGACCTAATTACAGCCCACACCACGCGGGGTAGGGGGAGCAGCAAAAGGAGTGCTTCTGCCACCTAGTGACTCTTGTCCTCCCGCAGTCACCAGCAGCATCCCTTTGTGAGTTTTGCGTTTTCGTGTCCCTAGCACTTGAAGAGCAAATGACCTTCCACAGGCTGCCTGCATGGATGCCGGGCTTATCTGCATACCGCTCTCTTCTCCTCTTTCACGGATTCAATACAGCTTTCAGGGGTGAATGCTGTACTAGACCTGGAAACCCGCAGTAGGGCAAGTGGGTTTTTTAAAAATCACTTGGAATGATGTAAAGTACATCAAAAAAAACCCCAGGGTGTTCGAACAGTGCTAATACGTGTCTGAAAAGAGCAAATATTTTGTGTGCACAGATGTAGGATGGGGTTTTCAAAGGAAGCACGGAGAGCCGGGTGAGTCTGTGGCTGTCACAAATTGGATGCACAAATGATTTGGGTCTTGAACACTTCTACAAGATTCTGCTTCTCCCTCTCCTGCAATTATAATTTAGGTAATCTTGTTCCTGTGAAATGACATGTGATCAAACACTAATTAGCCTATTTCTCCATGATGCCATTTCCAGCATGAGCTTTGTGGACTGAAAATGAAAAGCAGAAATATTTTCTTATTGCCATAGACATGAAAATATTACAGAGCAGACACAAATATGACTGAAAAGTAAGGTCTTTTTCCAGGCATTCCTTTTCAAAGCATTGCAAATGGTTTGGTTTTTTCTTTTTTTTCACAACTGCACTGAAGGTCATTTTTCTTAATTGGGATGTTGTTGCTAAATTAAATGTACATCGTTGCCACCACTTGTGCATAAGTGAGAGGATGTAAGCTCTCAAGCAAATCTGAATATTCTTCTCCAGCATGTGCACACTGAGGGCAACAGCCCTCAAATCTACTACTTTAAGCTCTGTGTGTAAAAAAACTTTCAATTGCCATCCTTTTTGAGGTGTTCCAGTGAAAGGGTCCAGTACAACCAACATTTATACTTTACTTATATTTTCATGTAAATGTATTGTAATGAATGAAAACTAACATTTCAGGAGGTAACACTAAATAATTAGGAATTACTCTGACAATTGCCTCCACAAGTTCCAGTCATTCCCAGACATGTTTTTCTGATATCCAGGGTGGTATGTCCAAGGGCCTGTTAAAAATTGTGAAATTTATTCTGCAAATATGCCTTCGGATTGTAATGAGTATTATCACTATCTTTCACAAAGATTTAATTGTGAGTCACTGACATTAAATAGGGGGTTAATAATATTAGCTCTGCTCACTGCTGTCATGAATGCTCAGGTTTTCCAGAAAGGCGTCTCGTTTGAATGTGACATAGTTTCCTTTCAGACCATGTTCCCCTGTTGCTTCCCCAGTGTGGCCACTCTACTGAGGCAAGGAAGGAGAGAAAGCTCTTGACACAGAGACAAAGTACAGCCAAAGGGCTCGCATGTCCCCATAGGCTTAGACACTCCTTTTGCATGTCTTCTTAGTGTCCAACTTTGCCTTCGCTTTGCAGAAATGCTGAGCGTTCTTGTTTGCAACTAAACCTGTGTTTTGTGTTACTAGACTCCTATGTCATACCTTAAGATGCAAATAATTAGGTTTGAAACATCTCAGGTTAGCCGTTCCACATTAGTGTACACTTTTCACCCTTATCTCGTTGTGTCTCAGATCTCTGTGCATACATACAAATGAGGTAATCCTCTCAGAGGTGTTGAGAAGAAAAAGGAATTGTTTATGAAGCACTCATATGTATCAGTGGTAAACATTGTAGAAAAACTCACTTGAGGAACAGATCAAAATAGTGTAAGGTAGATAACCTACAGAACTACACACTGAACAGTGAATAGAAAGAAGTTGAAAAATGTTGGCTAAGAAACAGTTATGTATTCTGTGCATTGACTGGAACAGGGATCCTATGGAAAGATATAATGTAAATAATGTATCTCTATATTATACATATATTAACGTTCATACCAGAACCCACCTACTTAGAGTGATTAACACTGAACAAATGGTCTCTCTTTTGTCCCAGATAGCTACAGGTCTTACTAAAATTCTAGGACCTTAAACATGTTTCTGCTTGTCTCCTATGTTGCTCCTCATGTCATAACCACTGCTGTGATTTTGAGTGTCCAGTAGAACTGGACCCTTCTTGATCATTCTCTAGGAGTCAATGGATAAAGAGTATTTGACACTGCAGTCTAACAATGTTACTTTAATACATTTTTGGATGCAATAATATGCATAATTTTGATGCTGCTCATTTCCCTGGAACCTTGGTTCTTTTCAGATCATAAAGGAAATGCATTTAATATCTGATTTGGTTTATTTGTCAAGACAGGGTTAGGTGCTATCTGACCTCTCTATGATGTAAGACATATTATAAACATATCAGAAAATAAGCAAAAATTACGATCTTATCCATGAAGTTAGATCAAGAATATTTTCACTTGGTTTTTTTTTTGAGTGCACTGTTATTAAGGAAATGTAGGGTGATGGAAGTTGAAAGGGGTGATGTTTTCTATTCTGTTATGAGGGCAATCATGAAGAAGGTTACTCTAAAATGTATTGAGACCCATGCATGTCACTTTATCTGTTGCTGCACAGGGTTTGTCCTTGGTTTCATCTACATGACTCTCAGACTGCAAGCACGCTTCTGAAGCTTGTCACCATTTTCTGTATTTTGGATCTGTGTTTTGACTCATGGGTATTGTGTAGTGGTTGTGGAGAGTTTTTAGAGTGCATGAACTGAATGCCTTTCAGGTTTCTATCAGCTGAAAGGAGGAGCACTCTAGGAGTGCATCTGGTGCACGCAGTAAATGGGACTAGACTGGTGCAATTTCTGAATATAAACTTCTGACATGGATCTAGGTTGGACATTACATCCTCAGCGAGAAGTATTTTACTCTACTTGCTATTGTAGACAGATCTTTCCAACTACCTGTCTGTATCATTCTTGCTGGTTTTGACACTATTTTTCTAGTGGAAAAAAATATATATAGTTTTCCAAATACATAGAGATCTTTTTAGAAAATCAGAAAAGGCTTCAAAACCAATTTGATATTCAACATAAAAATATGAAGGGAACAAAACTAAGTTAGTTTTGAAAATGTTTCTATTATGTCAAGGGATAAAGCAAATATTTGTGAGGGAAATTAAAACCTGTCTGTAACAGAAATTCAAATGTAACTGAAATGTGAGCTACAAAGATTCAAGTATTAATGCATCTATTTTTCTCCTATCCCAAGTGAATACTCTGTTTTGCAAAGTATAGGCAACTTGGGAATTACCTAAAATTTTCTATGTTCTGTTGGGGTCATTATTTTTCACAAATATGTATTAAAAAGGTATTTGGGAAAAGCAATTTTCCTTATCCCAAATGTGTCATGGGTATAAGCAATAAAAGACTTAAGTGCTTATAAATTAGGCACAGTAGAGTCTTTCAGAACACCTGCTGATGGCCATCATCACCTGAGTATATCTTGCCCAAACAGAGAAACACAATGACGGCATCCTCAACAAAAGCAATTTTCTCTAGTTCCTCTGCGGGGAACGCACTCTTCAGGGAGTAAAAAGTCCCTAGACAGAAAAAGAAAAAAAAAAAAACACCTGCCAAGCCAAGTGTCTGAAAACACAACAGCTGAGAAGGGGAACTTGTAGATGAATTCATTAGAGAATGTGTCTTGAATAAGACGCCTGCTGACTCAGACATATGGAGGGACGTTGCCTTTAGGGAACATAGAGGAAACTGTATTTAAAGCAGAGGCCCTAATCTGGAAGGTGAGAGACATTACTCCTTTAAGAAAAAAACAAATGTGTATGCACTACTACCTTTTTTAAAAAGCATCTCAGAGGATGAGAACAATGAAAGAAAACATAGTCAGTAGATGCTTACGGCTTTTGCTTCTGTTATTTTCTGGGTTATCCAAACCAAAGAGCTGTTGGGTTTAGAAGTCTCTTGAAAACATTGCATCTTCTTTTTCCAGGTAACATGCACTTGCACAATTTCCTCCCAGGTAGGAGGAAAAAACAGCATGCAGTCACTCCCATAGAGTTTTAGGTCATGTATTGAGTGCTTAAAGTGTCTACTCTGACCTCAGTATCAGGGTGTCAAGCCATGGGAATGAACTGGGGAGCTAATCTCTCTAAGAATGTAGAGGCATCCTTAGGAGACTCAGTGCTGGTTTTATAGCTGGAGATCTTTTTTGGAGATTTCCAAAAAGTGATAGCACACAGAGACCTTCTACCCTGGAAGCACATTCTGCAAGCTAGAGCCAAAGAATGTGGCTGGAGCCTTGTAAAACCTAGAGGGTCTTAGTGAAACCAGATGGTCTTGGCATATCAGTCTAAACAGAAAAGTTGGGTTGAGTCCAGAAGGAGTGCACTGGGACACTGCTCCATGGAATAGGAGCAGGAGTTGCATTTCTTCTTGCAGACTGCCCTGCAGAAGCCTCTTGGAAAATTTTCACAACACAGTGAGCAGCTAGGTAGACCTAATTTCCCTGCTTTAATTGGCAGATTTTATGCCCATCCTAGTTGTGGAGAAATCACTCCACATTTTAAAATCACTTATCCTTGAGGCTCATAAAGTAAATTATTTTTTGTATGATGAGAGCCCTGCTTGTCTCCAACCAGATCAGGTCTAACATGACTGGTACTGTAAAAAAAGAGTAATCACTGTATTTGACTTCTGTCTTTGCAATGTGTCGTGGTGCACCCAGTATCACATAACCATAGGAAAAGCAATCTCAATGGAAAGCGTCCCTAGATGCAGTTAGAAAGTCTTAATTAGGACACCCTTAGAATCCTATGACACAAACATCTTCAAAATAAAATAATTCAAAAACTACCATGTGCTATGAAGATGTTTGATATATTTCTGGAGCAAAGCATGAAAATTTCCACTTGAATGCAATTGATATAAATTATGTTGCCAAGTGATAACAGATATTAGCTTACCGGTGACTACAAGAAAGTGATTGTGTTTACATGGAAAAGGGGAATACATTTCTCACACCTCCACTTTCCTCTGCGGCACAGTCTTAAAAACTTGGTTGATAGTAGATGTGGCAGTGGTGCTCCTTTGTGACAAAATCTACTTTAATACGTGTTGGTTCTAAAATGTTATTCAGAGCTGCATTATATTTTAATCTGCAGGTGTGTTAGATTAAGAATGGTCCCCTCCAGGGAAACAGATACTTTTTTTCTTGTGATTTTTAAGAGGGAAAATGGTTTGAGGCAAAGTTCCAGCAACAGAGGAAACTTGCTTAAATCAACAATAAGGTACTGTAAGGAGCAATATGTCAGAACCACTAATCCAGAGTGACACACAGGGTCAATGTAAATCCCATATCACTGAATGAATCCACTTACTGCTCACAGCATCTGCAACCTGCTGCTCCACACCTCTTTGCTAGAGTGACTCTGCTGTCTTCCACTGTTTCCCTGCACACATTGTATCCTTTAGGTATTCCCAGACTGGATCGTAGGTGTATATGTAGCAAAGAAGCTGTGCAAAAGAATATTTGGGCATAATATAGTTCCTGGCTGACACACAGTCAAATTCAAACAGTTCTGTGGCATGTTACTTGCATTTACATATTACACAAAGAAACAAATTTTGAATTTGGTCATCCTTGATCCTTAGAGAATATTTTTGTTATATATATGAGTCTCCTAAAATGCTAAATAGCACGTCACATCCACTTTTCCTTTATCACATCTTGCTGGGGACATTTGAATTTCCCCCTATCAGAAAGAAGCTATTTGAATCTTGCCATCCCTTTTCCATTCATTGACTGAAGAAACAGCTTGATGAAATGACAATAATTAAACTTCTCTATAACATTTCCTATTTCAGACAAATGTGGAAATGAGAAGGCTTATCCTCTTTTCCTCTACCAGCTAACAATATTTTATGGGTAATTTGGCTTATATTTTAATCTCAAAGGTCTTTCTAGAAAATGCATAAAATTCTGTGATCCAAAGACTATGGAATACATACTTGTAAAATGTTTTCAGATCTGTCTAAATAGTGCTGAATGTTGCATCTATTTTGATGTTTTATCATTTTGGAATGACAATGATAGATAATGATTTACTTTAAAGGACGCCTGCAATTAAACTAAAGTCTACATTGGCAACATACAGCTGGGACAACTGAAACAAATATCTCACTTAGGCACTGGCTTTCTGGCATTCAAATCACACCACAATTATACTTTCTAAAAATTAGCTGCTTTTTTCTTTTTTTTTTCTTTTGCAGATGTAGGATTAAAAATATAGAGATCTGCACTACAGACCTATTCTAATATTTCTCACATATTTCCTAATTTTAAAGGTTTCTTAAGTACACCAAAAAAATTTTGAGACTCCAATGAACAACTGGAGACATTTGTGTTTGTTCATAGTACTTTGGGAACTTTCTTAACTCATTTTGATATTTTCGTTCCAGTCTCTTTGAGGCTTCCAAAATGTCCTTCTAAGTGTATAATCTCTGAGTTGGTGTATATTGACCCATGTCATACAGTAGCGATAACGGCTCTCTAAACAAGTCCTTTCCCAAGCATGATACATTTAATTAATATTTCCAGCATTCCTGTGAATCACAGTTTTATTGCATCCACATAAAGCAGACATTTTGCTATACCTCATTCAACAGGCTGAGAAACATAACATAACCTCAGACACTGTAAAGCCCCAACAAGCAGAAATGTTCCAAGTGGTTTTGTATCCTCATGAAGGGCATTTTTCTCAATTTGTTGACCTAGTCAAATAATCCCCACTGAGAACAATTTTCCAACTGTTCTGCAGACAGGATTGCCATGATCTTGTAGCAGCCTGCGAGGACACCAAAACTGGGACTAAAACCCCTTGATCAGGAGGAATTTTACTCAGTGAGTCACTGATAAAATAAGTCAAGAGGCATTAGTTGAAATAATTGCCTGTCATAGAAGTTTGTTTTGGGAAAATATTCTATACTAAAAATGGATTTTTTATTTTTGTGTAATAGCATTCTAATTGTGGAAAATGATGAGGGTTTGAATAGCATTTTGTATTATCTACCATTATATATTTTATCCTAACATCTTCCCGTGGCACTATGGCATATATCATTGTTGTTTAGATGCTCCAAAACTAAGCACTGAAGTGTTCTTTACATTTAACGGGTTTTTGAGTCATGAAGGAAAGTTGTTATTTAGTACTGATAGAGACATTACCTTTTCTCATACCAAAATGGTTTATTACAAAATAAAAAAAGAGACAATAGTATTTAAGAACATTGAAGGAAATGCTCCCTTGTTTATTTTGAATTTTAAAAAGTTGGCTGCCTTAAACCTTGTTGAGTCTTCATATTAATAGTAGCTCAGGGTTTAGTTTGGTTTCAAACTTTTCCCTTGCAAGGACTCTGGGGAGTGTGGGGTATGAATATCTACCTGCATACCTATAGTCTTTCCCTTTCTTTGGCCTTCATCATTTTGATTGTCACTTCCCAATGAGATGAGAAGATAGCTATCCTGAGGAAGTCAGATAGTGTTAGCAGATATAGGAGAAGGTTTTGGACCAAGAAGGTCCTTCTTTTGGAGAGGTGGTGCTCTACTAAGGCTGAGAGTCAAGCAGACAAATAAGCCTTCTGTCTTATGAAGAAACAAAGAATCCCTATGGGTTCAAATCCCAGGCAGCAAAAATGAAAACATAGTACAAGATCAGTACAATAAATCAGCCAGCCAGGAGAATGAGAGTAGCTGAAACATATTAAGGAAAATCACATCAGGGCAGAAAGAAATAATAAGAGGACCATTCAGTTGCACACAGAGAGACACAGAAAGTTAAATTAACATGGGCTTATTAAGACATAATAGGAAAAATACATTTTTAGACACCTGAAGTGGAACAGTATTATATTCTCACAAGTAAATTTACAAGGAAAGAAAGAAATGAGCCAAGTGCAGAGCTTGATTCAAAATTTTATTCTCAATGTGCCCATGATTATAGTGTATTTACATTTACCATTCTTACCAAAGCAACAAAAGTCAAAATATGAACTACAATCATTCTTTGCTAAAAGGAAAAATTATGAAAAAGTGAAAACATTTTAAAGAAGAAAGCCAAAGGTAGAATCAAAAGAATGTACACAGGCAGTGTGGAGGGTGTTAAAGCACATATGTATTGATATCTCAGAAAAAATGCATACAGCTTTAAGGATAAAGACTTAAGGAAAAACAAAATCAAATCTCTCTGCTTTAGGCGAAGGGTGTAATGGAGTATTCTGTTCAAAACATATTCTTCAGAAAGCCAAAGGTGGGAATAATTCCATTTTCCATGTAGGAAAACGGAAAAAAACTCCAGTGATGACTATAGCGGCACAAGAAGGCTGATGCGAACAGCATAGAAATATCTCAGGAGGAAGAAACCTGAAAGTGAGTTAATAATATCAATAGACAATCAAAGTACAGAACCACTTAGAAAACAGATCTGCAGTAGAAAATTTAAAATATATTTGGCACAGGTTCACCCGTTTGGGAACATTTTTTTTTTTTCTGAGGGATGATGCAATTGTGGCAGAGAAGCATTTTTCAGTGAACAAAATTAACACTATGGGACCATATAACATTTATGTAAGACTTTTTAGGGAGCTTGGTATTAAATGTATCAACTATTGTAATATACAACCTGTGACTTAAAAGGAATAGATAAAGGAAAGAAAGTCATTCAGAAACCTGAAAGATTTCCCCAACAGGTAATAGGCCCTAGGACTCTTACTGATGACAAGATACCTGTTGGGGAATGTTACTGAAACCCGTATTAGGTCATGAACAGTATGTAGAACATGAACATGGAATGATTCTTTTTTTGTCTCTCAAGAAAGAAGAGCACCAAACACAACTGTCAGGGAATGCGGTTCCGAAAAAGCACAAGGATGTACTGTTACCTGCAACACATATTGAGATGGTTGAGCTCTTGCTACAGGATGTCATGAATGCTGAAGTTTTACAGTGTTTCATATCTGATTGGACAAATAAAGGAACAAGAAGATATCCATGAAAGACATTCAGAGCAAAGATGCTACTCCTAGCTTTGAAAATCTCCAGTTGTGAATAACCAGTCATTATATGAGAAGACAAATATTTATTTTTCTTTCCTGTTCCCATAGTCTTAATATTATATTTTTATTATTGAATATTAATTATTGTTATTATTAGAGAATAATAATAACTAACCTTATTATAACTAATATTATTATTATTAGCGAATACGGGATACTGAATCAATTGGAAATATAGTCAGAATGAGTGTATCTTTCTCTATATAACATGAAAGAATATAGCAGTGCTAAAAACTCTAAATATTCAAATTCTATGAGTTGGCCTCACTTATCATGAGTTTTCAATATTAATCTTTATTGATTAACTCTTTTGGCCTCCTTGAACCTGTATTAATTCCATGAACATTTAGAGATGCCTTTACCTCACCATAAATATAAGGTGTTTATGTGGTATGGGAGCTGTGACTTTAAGAAATAAAAGTCTGATATCATTTAGAAAAGCTTGTAACCATAGTACCGCCTGGTGTCTGAGATTTTGAAGACTGAACAACTTCAGATCTTAGACATGTACTCTGCCTGACCTGTGACCGTTTTTGGCTATAACTTTTGTCACATGCGAAGAAACAAAATTACAAGCACCATACAATAAGTTAGTCTCTGCATTGTTCTCTTTCCAGATTTAATAAAGTAATTAATTAATGTGTACACTATATTTAAACTAAATTAATTTCTCAGACTTATTACATATTAAAATAATATTTTATATTAATTATAACCCTCTTATTCACACTTAATAATAAAATCTAAATACAATTAAGATTTATAGTATCTTTATATGTTAAATCTAATATTTATACTTTTATTTGTGACAGACTTAATAAATCTCCAAACATTATTAATGAACATGAACATAAGGAAATGGAAACAGAGTATTTCTCTATCAGCATGTAAGATCTGCAGCAGAGGCAGTTTCATAAAAATTTGGTGTAATTCTGCATATTTTGTTTTGCTTCTTGAACAAAACAATATCTCAATATATTTAGAGTGATAAATATAATTATTCATTGAACATTTCTTCATTTTTTTGTTATCGATGAGAGAGCATTTTGAATTGAAAGACACTTCCCACTGAGTTTGAACTTCCTATCTCTAAATCATATGGTGATATCAGTGCAGTTTTCTCATTTGATCTGAACTGTTACAATAAGCCTCAATATTTTTCAAGTATCTGTAATTGCTGAAGGGAGACAGAACACTTTAAAACATAATTTGAAATAAGCTGTTATAAATAATGACTCTTAGTTGTTACAAACTGATGAAAATTAGAACACAAGTTAAGTTAGAACAGATATATCTTCCATTTCTCCCTTCTGTGCAATAAGAGGAAAGAGAAACCTTGAATTTTGGTGGTGGTGCAAAATGTGGATACAGGTCTTTTCTAATAGCTTCACAAAATGAGATTATTTTAAATTCTCTTGTTCTGATTTTGACTACCTTGGAGCACGCATGTACCATAGCGTGTCTTTTTCCCTCGTTCCTCTGAAACATCTGGTCAATGACAGGTTACCAGACTAGATAGATAACAACTTTGATGTGAAACTGCAATTTCTCACTTCTAACCCCCTGCAGCCCACCTGACTGATCCTCAAGCTATGTTACATAAAGATTAATATTCTATTTGTTGAGTATCAAACAGCAGTAACTGATCTCCAGCAGACATCGCAGATGAATTGGTGAGCATCTTCAATCTCTAGCTGACGAGTTGTCCGTGCAGTACTCTTCTGTAGTACAGTGAGAGGAGAACTGCAGAAGAGAAGGGAAGAAATACAGCCAAAGAAACGTCTTGTGGGATAGGGAGCCATTTGAAATGCTTTCTCATTTCCAAACCAGATTTGCAAAATCCATTGTTGGGAAAACTGACTCACACAATTATCACATCCCTAGCCCTAGTAAGTATTTTTAACCTAGTGTTCCTTCTTTATTGCTCTGGGCCCACAAGACTCCCTCAGCCTAAATAAGGATTTATAATCTGTTGCTTTCTAATTAGGGATGTTTGAGCAGATGTACCTCAGGAAAGTTACTCACCCTTAGTACTGTACATTGGACCATGTCATTCTTTTGAGTGAAGTAATACAGTGCTAATGATAACACATTATTTCTTACTATAGCTGCATGAGCTAAACTAACATATCAAAAAAAGAAAGTTAGCAGCAGTTTTTTATCTCTGAAGAATCTACAAATTTTTGATCAGTGGATTTCTTTCAAGAGGTAAACAGCTTGTATATTCATGTTTCGGTGACTGAGCAGCCCCTTTTATTCTGAAGGTATTTCTGATTTCTTTGCAAATGAAAGTGAGTTGATCTGAACTGTGCTTTTGTTGATGTAGGATAGAGTTTCAATGCAATAAACACTTCTGCAGCTCTCAGATAAATTCCTTCTGGCACTAGAGACATTAATCCTCTATTAACTTTAATGATTCCCTACAATACTGTTTATTTTAAAAATTAAAATAAAAAATTAAGGCATAATCTAAACCAAAATTTCAGCTGCACAAAAAGTGCACTTAACCTTATTTATTCCAATAGCTGAAAAACTACCTTTACTCTTCCAAGGAGTAAATGTTTCTAATCCTGCAGATTCAGGTAGCTTTGAAAATAATACTGTTTTCCATCCAAGTTGAGCATTCAGAATACTAATGTTAGGCAGTTGCTTGGCATTCTTCAGTTAGCTGCCCATAGAGTCCCTTGTGCCTCCAGTGGTCTCACCTTATGTGCAAATCCCTGAAACAAGTACTGCTTGTGGTACATTGACTATATTCCTCCTTAACCCACACCTATTTCTTCCTTGCTTAGCCATTAAATACTTGGTCATTTGGTAATGTTTGGATGAAACCGAGAAAGGACTGTGAGCTAGCTGTTTAAAATATATAATATTTTAGGAAGACAGAAGGATGTCTATCCTACGGGCATGTTTTGGCAGTATTGTTAGTACTTTGAAAGGAAAGTTTCTGATACTGTCATTTAAGTGACTAATCTTATCTTTGGGATACGGTAAGCATTTGATCTTTCCAACATAGCTACTATTAACTATATTTTCACACCAAGTCCTTCACTTTGATGTTTGTTTCACACATCAGTGTCTCTCTCACATCTTACCACCTTGTTCAGGTTTTCACTGCAAAAATTTGCATATATTTATTTATGACTTGCTTCATTCCTGTTATTCTATTGTCTCAAACCATGCTCTGTTCTTATGGCACTAACTTATGGGTTGAATGACTGAAATGATTAATATCTAATAGATAATGACTTCTTCAGAAAAAAGTGTGTTGCAACATGATTTCAAGGTCAGAGAGGAGAAGAGTGGAAGAAGGAAGATGTGATGCTGATGTTTAAAAAAGGATTCTGGAGTTACTGGGAAATGTGAGCTATTTCATTTTGTTGAAAGTGATAGAACTGGTACTGCAAACAATTCATAGTTAAGCATAATATATCGGAGAAGAGTCAAAGTGTTTTCTGTAAACGGAAGTCATCCCTCCAATAAATGGGATTTTTTTTTTCTCCAAAAAGCCCTTTAGTTTTCTTTGGAGGCAACAATGAGCCTGTGGGTTATGGTAAACCTGTTGTTTTAGTACACATGGTTTTCAAAAGATTTTGAAGTTTTTCATATTCTTTGATGAATATACAAGGGATAAAAACATACAGGTTATGGAATATGAGGAATCCCAGTCAGTTTCACATATGAGGGAGGTCTTTAAAGTATCTGTGTGAGAACCTGGGCTATCCCACCTTACCATAAACATGGATAAGAGAAATTTGAAGCCAATATATAATTATTTTCAATTGCTCAAGTTAAAACTGACTGTGAAAAGTTCAGACAGAGCTCAGTAATGACTGGTGATAAAATTACATATGAGATTTACAACTTTAAAAGAAAATTTCTTTATACTTTCCACTGCAGTGGTCTCTAGATAAGCTATGGCCACCTAAGGAAGAAACTGAGAACTCATCATGGGTATTTTTCTATGTTGAACAACTTCAGTGTCAGAGCCAATCAGAAAAACAAATAAAATATTAAGAATTAATAAGAACTGGCTCAAAGTTCAATACAAAATAATATTGATGAAATAATTGTCACCCACTGAAATTTTCCAGCAGAAGTTTTAAAACCAAGTTTTCATTGAAAGCATAGCTTGACCTGGAATTGATTGATACTGTAGAGGCCAAAACTGTAAATTGATTCAGAAAGTTACAAGACAATTTTATGGAGTATGATTAGTAGACCGATCAACATTTATCAAACACAACGATGCACACCCCTTAGTTCAGCAAGTCTTGAAAACATGAATTGCTGCCTGCTCAAAGACTATCCTTATTCCTTACAATTTCTGCCTAAATTTGCTACTGACTATTGACAGAGATGTAGAGCATGTGACCGCAGGTGGTCATTTATATTCCAATTTTTTATAGGGGCATAAATTTTCCCTAGAGCTATCCCTCAACCTGATCCACAAAAAAAATGCTGGTGCAGCACCCAGTGTCCCACTCACCAAGCAGATTATTGTGAAAGAAGAACGTGGTGCTCTGAAGTGCACACTAACTTTCTGCCTGCTAGTGTGTAAGTGGACCCAAATATCCTTGAAGATTTTATGTCTTCCTTTATGCTCTTCAGTTGTGGCTACTGAATGCCTTCAGGCGAAACTCACTCCATATGAAGTAGAGGGCAAGCACAGCACTCTCCAGGGTGTGCCTTAGCAAGGGGTTCTATCTTTCTAGACACTCACATATGCATGCACACACACACATACTCTTGATCTGAAAACACCTGATTGTCTGAGTCCTGGTCTTTCAATGTGGAAGGCTTATGGAGCAGTCAAGTCATTGACCTGGAACCTGCAGTAGCCTGGAAAGTACTGATGATTAAATCCTGAATTTAATTATGTTTGATACAGTTCAGGACAGGGAACTGTTGGTGTTTTGTAGGTCTGTTGATTTCATGGAAAATAGTGTTACCCTGAAGAACTAAACTGTCCTACTCAAAACGCAGTCCTCTTGTGCTTATGTAAGAGCATAGAAGCTTGCTTGGTTAATTTGCAGCTCCTGTTGTCTAGCAGATTTTAATTGTGCAAGTTTTCTGAAGTTTATTTATTCCTTCAAGGTAGTATTCTGCAGGGCTCATCTATCCTTATTCCAGGACTCATCCATCCTTATTCCAAATCCTGTCTTTGGAGCACGCTTCTTTGAGATGATGGTGTAAATGTGTGTGCATTTGCTCAGACCAGACACACTTTGCAGAGCATACATGTGGTTTCACATTTTTTTTCTGTGGCACTATGTTTATACATTTGACTTTTAATAGTATGTTTTCCAACCTGGACAGCTATGTGTCTACCATAGGAACACTTCCACAGTCTTAATTCATTTTGTCTAACTGAAAATTGTTTTTTAACACTTTCCTGAACGATCCATCAATTAATATGCAGATCAGAATTGATCACAATTTCCTTGGAATACAGCTCTTTTACTTGGTTAGTGATTAATTCACATTGGTGATCTCCCTGAGCTCTTGGGGAACAGGTTTTGCTTTTATTTTATTAGAGAATAAACACTATACAAATAGTGGATTCAGATATATGTGGTATAGCAAGATTAATAGAGGACAGGGTGATCATCTGTGCTACGTGGCTTTCATTTGAAACAATCTCTTCTTTGCAAGTCATCTCTGTCTATTAACTTAGTTTATTATTTAGAGAAGAAACACAATCTCTAGCATGGGAAATGCCCTTGAACTTTTCACGTCCTACTGATAATACTTCAGATGGTAACATGCATTAGTAAAATAATTGAAATGCTAGACAGAAGGGAGTCCTTTGTTTGAATAATTTTTTTTTTCCTGACTGGTGAAGATTGTGCTGTCTTTAAACTCAGGCCCCTTTTCTTTTTTACTTTCTTAGGATACCTGTCGGTGTTCCCTCTTCGTTACATATTTTTACTGCCTCTGTCCCAGGTCAAGAGTCCCCAGTTTAGCAGTTTAGTTACCCTGGACATATATGAGTGATGTTGCTGAGCACAAGCTTTGATTTGCATGCTGTTCAGACTGTCCATATAATGGATCCTGAGGTATTGAACATTTCACTTTGAATTTCTCTCATTGCACTCCACTCTAAATACTCAAACTGGTGCATCGCTTACATATTTCACCTTGTGACAGAATTTTCTTGTCATATAAAGGACGTGCTACATTCCCGCTTTTTCACCTAGCTGAACTGGCAAGAGTTTCACATAGCACATCTGATAGCAATTAACCAGTGTAGCAGCCTCTGAAATGAGTCTGCAATAACTGAGGCTTTGAGAAAGCGACGAGATTTCAGGTAAACTTTAACCAACATGTGCGTGAGTTTCAGTAGCCGAGATATGAACCACATCTTTCCATAGTAACCCCTTATCATTATATCTCTCCCTCAGCCTCCACCTCTGATGTTTTTTTCTCCCTCAGCCAGGCACCTGGCAAAGATCACTAATTCCATTCACCTGCTCACAGTAGCTGTTACCACTGTGGGAAAACTATTCCACTACATTTTTAACCCCTCTATCCCTGAACTGACTCCATCTTTTTCTTCTGCAGCTGCCTTGAGCCCCTACTGTGCTTTCCTGCTGCTTGCAAAACCCACGTGGAAAATGAGCAGAAGGAGACACTGTCAAATCATGGTCAAAAACTAAAAGTGAAAGAGTCTGGGTATTAAAGGTGCAATCAGGAACATTTTCATTGCATATACAACTTCCTGAAAATATTACTTGATCAAAACTGCACTTTCTGTTGGAAAAGTTTCTTAACTACAGAGTTGCATTTCTGGACTGGTTTTGAGGAAGACCCATAGCCCTGTGGAGAGAACACCAGTGCCTATCCATATGAGCCGGGCTCAAGTTCCTGTTCTGCAGCTGAGACTCAAACCTGTGCATTTTGTATTTTGGATGACTCCCATTCTCCCAAGTCTGTTGAGCACACAACTTCTAGGGTGGTAGGTGCAATAACATGCCCATTACCTAGTTTGCTTTATTCTTTTATTTCCAAAAAATCCAGGAATTTTTGTTTTCTGATACTGAACTAAACATTTAAGCTTAGTCCTCTGTAACCGAACTATATGTGAAAATTCGCAGCAAGACTTGCGTTTTGTTAGGACAGTCTCTTATATCTTCTGGATGCTGAAACTCGTGGAGTTTGCCAGACTGAGTGGTGAATTACAACTAAAAGTAAAACATTAGTCCTAGAAGTGTTTTTGTCTTATGTTTTCAGTGGCTGTAACATGGTCTCTCCTTATGTTTCTCCAAAAACCTGGTTTTTGGTTGGGTTTTTTTTTTTCCCACTCTCTGCAGTCCTCCTTTGCTATGGGTGGGGAGCAGTTTGGCGGTGTGAAACAGCATGCTAAGGGAAAACTTCGGCTTGTGTATGCCCATTCAATGCAAGTTTGAAGTGAGTCGTTAAGAGTTCCCATTGAGTGATTCACTCAATTAATATTATAATACAGTATTAGTGACAAACCCCTGCTGATCTAGGCAGGAACCAGCAAATGCCTGTCTAGCCTGTCGCTGGCTGGGTCTCAGAGCAGCTGCTTTTGGAAACAATGCCAAAGCAAAATGGTTCATTCCCTGATGCACTGTGCCAGCTAGCAGCATTCATCAGTTCAGGGACTTCTTCACTGAAGGTCGACTCTACGCATCGTGTTTATATTGCTAATGAACCCATTCACCATGACTGCCTGTTCCTCTTTATAATCCATTTGTAATTTGCCTATTCCAGCTCCAGCATGTGGCATGCCAGGACATCACTGGTAACGTCCTGCTTTAGCCAAAAGCATCGCAAGAGATGAAGAGTACAAATCTAGCATGGTGAAGCTCACCGCTATTATCTCAAAAAGGAACGTCATAAGGACAGTTTTCAACGTGTTCTTCCATATATCACCCTTGGGTTAAGCATGTTCTGACATGTTATACCAGGCATCTGCCCTTGGAATTAAAATAGCATTTTAAATAAAATGGTAAAATTAATCTAGAGCTCTTCTTGCACAGAACAAAATTCTAGCAATACAATTTCTTTCCAAATCATATTTTCCCTCCGGTGCTCTGTGACATGACAGGGTAAATTTCCATTCCTTCCAGTTAAACTAAATATGCAACAGGTAAATAACTGAACATTTTCTATTTATGGATTAATAATTTTTTACCGGAGAAAAATATTCAAATGATTTCAGGAATAAAACAATTATTTCACTATTCCATATTAAAAACACCTAAAAAATAATCTCTCACTCAATACAATTGTCCATTTTCTCATTCAGTATTTTTGAAGAACAGAACAGAAGGAGAGGGAAGTTAAATAATGAAGGAAGGGGGGTGGGGGGTGGGGGAGTGGTGTTGTTTGAAGTGTTTTTTAAAAATAATCTTTTAAAAATGAGAGCTTTTTACCAAGAGTCTGAAAGTTTCTGTGGCTGATAAACCAGAAAACAGTGCCATACAGACTGATTTCCTGACAGAACTTTGTGATTGTCGGTAAAACTGACATTTACCCCTTAGTAATATTAATTTTAAGGGAAATTATTCTCTCATTGAGACATAGTTTCATTTTTAAACACCCAGCCATTTCTGGTTACCACTGTCATCTCATTTTGTCTCTGGTACAAGCATTAATTGTGAAGTTCTGTAATTGTAAAATTATTTCTGCATTGGGATTTCAGTGGGGGAGGGGGAAATATACTTACTTTGGAATACAGAGTGCTGCTGATAGCCTCAAAGATCAGTTCTCACCTGAGCTGAGACTAAGACTTCTCTTCAGGATTGGTATTTATCCACTCATATACAGACGACTGCAGCATCTGACCTACTTAGCCTGGAGTCCCTATATGATTGGTAAAGAAAAGCTTAATAGAGACTTAAAGCCTAATGGTGGAAGTTCAAGTTTATAAAATAATCTCACTCCTTGTATTAATGAATTCAACTCCATTGAATTAACGGTTTGGTTTTATTATTCCTTCTTTTTAGAAATGGGCACAATCTCTCACTTTTTAAACATTATTTCGTATTTCACAACAACTGAAGGCAGTTTCACTTTCTACTGCTGGTACTCCACTTGCAATACAACTTCCCCACTCCTACACAGGGTGGTGGAGTGGAGAAGGAAGCAGAAGGGAAGAGAAAATAACTCTCAAACCCAGGAGTTTATAAGGGGGCTGAGCTGCGAGTTGTTTTGTGTTTTGATTTGATGTGTCCCATTTCTCAGCTGCCACTCCAGTTCTGCACATTGCCCAGAACAAGGAGCATCGCAAATTCATGCCAAGGACAGAAAGAAAGCTGAACAGTGGGCTGATCTTGCCCAGGCTACTGCAAGACAAGTGGAAATAGTCAAAGACAGAGCAACTGATATATGCCATAACTGAATCTAGAAATTATTGTATTCAACTACAGCAGTGATATCAGACTGCTTGTCAGAATCCTCTTGCACTACCACTAAAAGCCCACAAACATTTAAAGATATCATATATCTCCATTTCATTTCTATAAACTTAGTACAAAGCTTAGCAGAGCTCTGAAGCATTATCTATTTTTGCTGAGTAAATTATGAGGTACTAATATACAATCATTCAATAATGCTAAATATAAATATAGGGGCTGATGCAACTACTTCCAGTCTCTCAATAAAATTTACCTTCATTTATTAGACAACAGGAACTTCTTGGGCCAGTGTAATTGGGAATGGGCATTTTTTAAAATAAAGTAGTTTCTACCTCATGCCTCCTTCTGCTGCCCTGGGGTTCTGGATCCACACAGCTGAAAGCTTTATTTTTTTCCCTTCTGTCCCCTTCTTTTCTATGGTCCCTCCCCATTCCTTTCTCTCTGCTCCAAACCCTCAATTTGTCAAATCTTTTTTCCAAGTATGTGACTTCTCATACTTCTATGTGACTATCTTTGCTTTAGCACAGCTATAAGCATGTGAAATTTAGCCAGAATCAGAACCATTCTGACAGGTGCTAACATGTTGTAGTTTAATGATAAACTATCACAACATGAGAAAACCTCCCACAGACGGTGTGTGCCATGTAGTGCACACAATACAGCTCTATCTTCATCTAGAACTGAATTGTTTCCTCTCACCACTGAATTTTCAGAGAGAATTTATATTTGGCATAGATTAAAGATGCTGGATGCAATTAAATTTGGCACAAGACCACCAACATTAGCAGAATTATATCAGAGGTTCATTTTCCCTCTTCTGCATTTAGGACTCTGGTAAATTTCTGGACAACGGATAGGTACCTCAGCAAGAAAACACAGTTATTTTACAGTAGCCACAAAAAAAAAAAAAAAAAAAAAAAAAAGATTCTATGTAAGTCTGTGTAAGCAAACTTCACTATTAAGGACCATTCTCCATCAAGGTAATTTGGTTGGCTCCATTCCCCTTAGTGGAGCCATGCCAATTTATACCAATAAAACATTTCTTCCTGGCAAGTGATAGCAAGAATATACTTTGGAAGAGCCTGAATTATGGGCAAAGGCTTCACTGTGCACAAATGTAGAATTAAAAAATGGCCTTTTTGAAAGATCTTCACAGTCTAAACATTAGAGAAAAGACAAAAGAATGATGCTGACAGGTAAACAGAGAAAAAAGCTTCAGGAAACAGCATAGTAAATTAAAGAAAATGTGAATCTATCAATTTTGACATGTCACAAAGGTTTACTGTTTGTTTTAAAGTGGTGGTAATATTATGTTCTTTTTGAAATATCAGAAGTGAAATTCAGGCCCATTGATATTGTGGGAATCTTACCACTGATTTCTGCAGGATCATGGTGGCAAGCAATCTCTATTCTGTATGAGGCCTGAGCTACGCTATCTCCGGATACAGCATAATTATCATTAAATCATAGAATCACTGGGTTGGAAAAGACCTTAGAGATCATCCAGTCCAACCGTATCTGTCTGCCACTAAACCACATCTCTCAGCACCTCATCCACCCGTCTCTTAAACACATCCAGGGATGGTGACTCCACCACCTCCCTGGGCAGCCTGTTCCAGGGCGTGATAACCCTTTCGGTGAAGAACTTCCTTACGTCCAATCTAAACCTCCCCTGGCGCAGCTTGAGACCATTAATAATATAAAAAAATCCTTAATTGCATCTTTTTGGTGATTCCTTTTTTCCTACTTATTTAAAATAAGAATAATTTAAATAATAGCCTTATAAAAATGTATGTTTTCTTTTCTCTCCCTCTGGCTTTCCTATCCACCTTCTTTGTTCAGAATAAGATGTTCATTATTTGTCCAGTAAATGAGTAATCTGCTAATTAACTGCACTTGTTATGTGATGAATATTCAATTACTGTAATGGGAAGAGGAAGAAGATGTATCATACCTAAGTAAATTAATTTGTTGTTGGGCAATGAATTTGCATCACCTGGTTGCAATTGCTCACTCAAAAAAGCTCTCCATGTTTGCTATATTTGAGTATTAAAGGAGCACACAGCCCATTTGTAGCCATATACGAAAGGTGAATACCTTTTTCTCTCTCTCTTTTAACAGTATTATTCAAACAAATTGAATTTGGAGATAACTTGCATTCTGTCTACTGATAAGAAAAAGAAATCACCAAGTAAATTACATTTACTTCC
Source organism: Eurypyga helias (assembly GCF_000690775.1). Taxonomy (NCBI): domain Eukaryota; kingdom Metazoa; phylum Chordata; class Aves; order Eurypygiformes; family Eurypygidae; genus Eurypyga; species Eurypyga helias. The sequence continues at coordinate 26,713 of NW_010242932.1, read as the reverse complement.
TGTCTTTGAAAGATGGTAGCCCTCTCATATCATGTTAACAATGAAGTGAGAGCATCCCCTGTGGAAATACAGGCCAAAATCTTCCTACGCAAAACACTAGAAAATATATTTAATACCCAGGTCCCATTGTGCAACTATTCTTGGTGGTGTCTAATGTAATGTTTTAACCCTGGCTGGCAACTGCACAGCACCACACAGCTCCTTGCTCACTGCTACTCAGTGGGATGGGGAGAGTCTTCAAAAAGTAAAAGTGAGAAAACTCATGAGTTGAGATAAAGACAGTTTAACAGGTAAAGCAAAAGTCACACACACAAGCAAAGCAAACTATGGAATTCATCCCCCACTTCCTATTGGCAGGCAGGTGTTCAGCCATCTCCAGGAAAGCAGGGCTCCATCATGTGTAATAGTTACTTGGGAAGACAGATGCTGTAACTCTGAATGTGTCCCCCTTCCTTTCTCTTCTCCTGGTTTTGTATACTGAGCATGACATCATACGGTATGGAATGTCCCTTTGTTCAGTTAGGGTCAGCTGTCCCAGCTGTGTCCTCTCCCAGATTCTTGTGCACCCCCAGCCCACTCGCTGGTGGGGTGGGGTGAGGAGCAGAAAAGCCCTTGACTCTGTGTAAGCCCTGATCAGCAGTAACAAAAACATCCCTGTGTTATCAGCACTGTTTCCAGCACAAATCCAAAACACAGCCCCATCCCAGCTGCTGTGAAGAAAATTAACTATATCTCAGCCAAAACCAGCACACTAAAACAATACTAAAAGTATTCACTATGAAATGCTATGATGTCAGCATAATGGTCCATGCTCAAATCATCAAAGTTTATCCAATTAAGACAGTGAAGGACAAAAGGGAACAAAGTCTAGTTAATAGAGCAGAGAGCTCTCATTTCTGTCTGAGGATGAGACTGTCTCATTCTCCTGCCCACCCTGTTCCCTTATATTTAGAATGGAGTTATTATTAGTGCAGCAGGTGAAAGTCCTCCTTTTAAGCTAGCTGTGACCTGAAACCTTCCTACCACAGCTTCCACACTACTGTTATACCACATATTCATAGAACAGCTGCTTTCCAAGGATGACTGCTTTTTCTCTATTTACTGCCAATTAAGGATCATTGTGGTACTTAGTATGACACACAACAGTAAGACTGGAAGTGATCCAAATGCAATACATAGCACTTCTATAACTGAAAGAGAAAGAAACAAAGTAAGGGGGGATGGGCGGGGGGGGGGGGGGGAACCAACCACAAAACCAACAACTAACCAACCAAGTATAGCAAAAAGATATGCAGTGTTAGGGTAAAGAATAAAATTACTGATGGTATGTATCACCAAGCTCTATGGCCAAGTGCTGAGGAGGAAATAGCTCATCTGTTCTTTGGGAGAGGGAGAAGTCTAAGCAAAACCAAACCTTCAGACATAGATTAATTTGCATGAAAATCCTATTCATATATCCTAGACAATCTCTCTGCAGGCTTAGATTTTGAGAGTGGTAACCAACAAGGGTTAGAGGAGAAAGGGGAGAGAGGAAAGAGTTTTATGAAGAAAATTTAATTATTGACAGTTGGGATTCAGTCTAATGGTTTTTAGCACATTATTTGAAGGAGGGTGGGTTTGCTGTGACATGAAACAGTGATGGAGTCTTATGCTGTAGTGTACAATGCAGAGGATATCTGCAGACACTAGAGAAGATGCCTAGATGGCTAAGTGCCTATGCCCAATGCCTTCTTTACCAGAGTCAGTGTGGGGTGGCACAGGGATTAGTGGTAGAACCTCTGATGAGATCAGAGTTGTGGTAAGGGATGAGATTTTGAGAGACAAATGAACTTGCAAGGCACTGACCTCACCTGGGAGTGGAACTGGATGGGGGTGTTGTTTTGTTCCCTGTATTTATATCTTAATCTTGACATTTTATTTTGCCAGGTTCATGTCCCTGATCTCTTTCCATCTCTACTCACTGAAGGAATTTGATTTTTCACTGCAGTTGTTTTTATATTCTCAAAGTGTGAGGTGCCTTTACCCATCAGCTGTCAGCAGCAGTTGCAGACACTGTAGACACTCAGGCTGTGGCAAACAACAAACTACTTCCCCTAACCTTATCTCCTGTAAAGGAAGGACAAGTGTGCTCAATGTGTACCAGTCAGCCAAGTAGCAGTAATGTCAATGTGTGTCTTATCTCATTATTTCTTCTTTCCAGAAAGCACCTTCCTCCTTTGTCACAGACCAACTGCTATGCTACTGCTCAATATTCTTTGGAGAATAAAAAAAACTCAATCTATAATCAGCACAAGGTCAGGAGAAAAATTTCTTTAGTCTGTGTCATTCTTGCTTCCTACTGATACGTAAGGAAGTAACACTGGTGAGGAAAAGCCAAGGTTTTTCCGAAACTCACGCTGGTGAACACAGGGACAAACTGCTGATGAGGTGGAAAAGGAAAAGGGAGCAAAGGGAATTGTGTGGCCTGTGTCTTAAAGCTGCACAATCATGGTAGGAGTTACAACTACTATCTGCAGACTTATATAAGCAGATGAGAGTCTGGCAATACTGTAGCCTCCTTCTGGAGGGACGATATCAAAAATAGCAGGAATTCTCCACCTTGAGAGTGGCTGGCACCTCTTAAGGAGATGCAAAGATGCGTTGTGGTTGTGCTGTCCAGAAGTTTTTGATTAGACATTTTGTTATTTTTTTCTGAAAATAAGACCCCAAATAAGTCAGAGGATCAAAGGAGCTGGTTGATTCTGATCCATTTCTGACTTAAAGAAAAGTTGAAAGAAATTTCAGTTGCTGATTAACTTTCTTGACTTTACTTTTCAAATGGAATAAGTTAACAAAAAATTTTGAGCTCTTTCTTACACTCTGTTTATATTTTTAAAGTTGTCTTTGTATTTTATTTAATTTCTGTTTTTCATTAAATTAAAAAAATAAGAATCCAATGAAACATTAGAATTTTTTTAGAATGCTGACAATTTTCCAGAGAAAAAGTCTTCTCAGGAAAGAGAAAAGGGTTTGGAGGAGACTTTTATCTTCTCATTTGCCTTTAAGAAAGCCTTTGTATGCAAAAAAATGTCTGCCAGCTATAATGGCAATATATTCCCTTTCCTATCATTGACTGAGAAATATAAAAATCCCCTAGACAGTTCTGACTCTGTCTCCTGATAGAGGTTAAGTTCTTTGTCAAGAAGTCATTTTGTTTACGTGCTATTAAAGCAGCATGCTGCCCAGCCTTGTTCACCATATTTAGCTGTTGGAGTGTAGGTTATGTATGTTACGATGAGGGTGATAAAGCAGTTGTAGACTGTAACATAAGGTGATTTTCTTTACTGCACAATTACGGTTTATGTTACCATAAAGCTCTTGCCAGGGATGAAAAGTTGGGGAGGATTAAACAAAATGCTATAAAACATATCAAAGTGGATTGCATAAACAATTGCCATGCTTTGGGAAATGGCTGATTAATTGACTGAAGTGAGACATCTGCAGGATGTAGGCACTGTGGATATATCAAAGCATCTCAACTGCCTCGTTTGTTTTAATAAAAGTGGCTTAATTTGTTCCAATAGTACAAAGCCTCCTGTTGTACCTGGGTTTGTCATCTTCATTAATAAGGTAAGGGGCACTACACCTCTAAGTACAGGTCTTCTCACATGCAGATCTACTTGCACATTCCCCATTACAGAGGCAAAAGAACAGGATTTTCTCAGATCTCATAAATTAAGAGTGAAGCCAGATTTAAGGAATAAAACAGATATGTGGGGATGCTTGGGAAAACCTTTACCTGTTTCTTTGACCTGTGTTTTTTCTTTGAGAAATATTAGGAGAAGAAAGCTGTTGTTGTCCTTTCATCTGTCTTCCAAGCTTATCCAGCCCTTGTGACAGTAGTTTTCTGCAATCTTTAGTGAACATTTTCACCTAGAAGTTAATATCCCATTTCCCTGATAAGAAACTAAGACACAGACAGAATAAAGCCCATAAAGCAAAGGTAAGACAGTGATGTCCTGTGTATGTGCCTAGTTCTTACCAAAAATCATACACAGTTTAGATGTTTAAAAAATCCAGACCTAGATTGTTCGTCCATGTCACACAAGAAGCCTGTGGTAAGGCAGGCAACTAAACCAAGCTTTTTTGAATCACTGTGTGTCTGACACAAGAGATCAAGAATATCTGGTTTGACTCTAGCCAATACAGTGACATCTTATGAGAAGGCTTGCCAGAGCCAATGAACTTGCACCTACCCCTGCTAAGGTCAGCTCAAATGTGTAGTAACTTGGGTGAATATTTCAGCAAATGTGTCTTATACTTTAAAAGCTAAGAATAAAAGAGAAAATCTAAAGAACAGTAGCTCTTTCTCTTTTGTAGTCTGAATCAGAATTACACCTTCAGAATCATTCATGTAATCAAAAAGTTAACTTTTTCCCTCAGAATTCTCCTTAATTTGCTATCCTGTTCCCCTTTTCAAGATAACGTCTTTTCCCTGATGTTTCCTGAGTGAATCTTTCTAGAGGAATTTGGATTGGAAAGTAACTATCTGCATGTCACTTTTCAGGCAGTCAGCTGTGGGTTGCTGAAAGAGGCATGATCACCTGAGGTGGCTTTTTTAAACCTCTTGTCTACCAATAAATGTGCCATTTAAAGCTCCGTGCAAATATAAACATATTAAAATAAATCTAAAAATAAAAGTACCAGAATGAACATGTTGATGACAATGTGTACTTCTCTATGGTAGCCACGTGATAAAATCTTCAGGTTTTGTTCTGTTGAATGCTCTCCCATTGCAAAAGACAAATACATTTTTCTCCTAACCTTTCTAGATGCTTTACTTATTCCTAATGATAGCAGTCCCTGGAACTTCTTTCATAAAATGTTAAAAGTTAGGATTACCTCAAAATCAATTTAGTACAATCAAATGTTTTTCTCCATCGTTTCACAACTTCTTTTATTCATCTGTTATTCTTGCATGGTTCAGTCCTTCTAGTTCCCAAACTGGCAGAGTTCCCAACACCCTTGCCTGAACCATGAAGTCTGCTTTTTCTAGCTGCTTTCCATCATAAAAATATGTCTAATATTCATGGCTTGTTCAAATGCTTAATTTTGATGCTTAAAATTCACCTTTTAACCCAGTCTAGTCACCATCTTTGTTCCAGGCATTATAGTTCTTGTCCACATACCTGAACATCTATCTTATCAATGAAAAATATTCAACATTAATTATTTGACACTGGTCCTGTGAGTTGTTAACCTTGATCTCTTGTGTACACTGATCTGCAGAAGAATCCTGTGGTCATCTAAAATTTCAAAAAGGAAAATCAGAGATTCTATTATCATGGTTACGTGTCTGCTTTCAAATAATAAAGATTTGAACATTTAATAACATCAGAGATAATCAATTTCTGTTTTACCTTACAGCTTCTTAAAATTTACTAGCTATTTTGGATAAACCAATGGTTTCTATTAAGGTTTCTTTTCTACTAATGTATAAATTATTACACACACTACATTAACAAACTGAAATTATCATATCTTATTTCTTATTTTCATTACTATTGCTAATGGAGTATGCATGTGTATCACAGTATCATGCCTTCATGAACTCACCACACATCCTAGGGCTAACGTCCCCGGAGTCTAAGTGCCAGAAAGAGTCTCTCCATGGCATAAGCATTTGGCATAGTTTTCAAATATTATGATCTCTTGATTTCAGATGACCCCCAATTGCTCAGACCCCCTTCCCCAAAGCTTCAACTACTTTGTAGTCACACCTTTCATATGTATGTGACAACTGAAACGAAAAATATGAGGAATTGCACTGAGATCATTCTTCTCTCAAAGACAAAACTCTGTTCACACATCTCTACAGAGAAGCTGAGCACGTGCATGACACTCACATTAACCCCTCAGCACCCCATGGGCTCACAAAATCAGGTCTCTTTCTTGATCCTTACTCCTTAAAAATGCATTTTCCCCTAGTTCTACTGTGGGTTTAAACACTCTTATTCCTCAGGTCTGTCCTTCTTGGGATGAGTCTGTCCTAGATGGAAGCTCTCATGTTTCTGATGTATTCTGACCAGAAAAGAGAGTTCTTTATACTGGATCTTGACACTATCTTGAAGGCAGATGGTTGATTATTTCTTCTTAAATCCCAACTAGCACATATATATGTGTTATATAACATATATATTTGTGTATATAACCTATGGATTTCTGACCATTTTTCTGTGATTATGTACATAAATTCTGCAAAATCCAAAGAAGATAACCCACCACAATCAGCTTGGTTCTAACCACAGTCACAGGCTGAGTGTTATCAGGACAGATGCTGACCATCTTCGACAATTTCATTGACCACATCCATTGATCTTCTTCCAAGTTTTCATTCTCTTTGGCTGCACTTAAAGGGTTGTGGTTAATGGCTAAACGTCCAAGTACTGACCACTGATGAGTGGCTTTCCTCAGGGACTGGGATTGGTACTCTCTTTGTTTAACATCTTCTTCAGTTACATGGATGGTGGAATTGGGTGCACTCCAACACCATAAACAATAATTTATTTTACAATTTATAATTAAAATATTGCAGTTGTGATGGGAAAATTTCAACTAGTGCTAAACAAGAATTTACCATGGCTTAAGATATCCACGGTTCTTTTTTCTATCACGATTGAATTCCCTCGGCCACTGCACAAGACGCAGAACTTTTATTGCACATATAACTGAGCTAATCTATCCGTGCCATTTAGCTGTGGCAGCAGGATCCGTTTCTATAGAGGCAGAGTATGTTGACAGAAGGAGCTTTTCTGCCTGCATAGTTGTATAACTTCCCCAAGCACCCAGAGGTCAGCCCATAAAGCTCTCTTGCCAGCATAGCTGTGTCCACAAGGGGTTTTGGCTGGTGTAGCTCTTTTGGCAAAGAATATGTGATTTTTCACACTCTTCACTGACATAGCTGTGCGGGTAAAACGTTGTAGAGCAGAAGATGCATGCACACACAATATGTCTCTCCCTCCCCAGCCTGCCTTCACTTTTCACCTCACCACAAATAAATAACTTGAGGCATGGTTTGCAGAAGAAGGGAATACACACAAGGAGTTTTAATTAGCATATCACTGTTACTCCCAGCTACTACTAGATCATGGGACAGAGAAAATAAATAGAAGAATGTGTCATCTAATAAAATTTCTAGGTAGTTCCATAATTTTCTTTTGTTATGATGATGTTAGACACCAAGAAAAAGTAACATACAGGCTTGACACTAGAAAATTTTGAGGATAGGCTCACCATGTCAAATATGCACAGATAGAAAAAAGAATCATAAAAGTACTAATGGTCCACTAATATACATCGGAGAACAGTTTTAAAGAACCTGGAGCCCCACTGCTGGGTTCACTAAGCCTGGGCTCAGTTTGGGCTTCTCTGCCAGCATTCAGGTAACCCTAACCAAAAAAAAAAAAAAAAAAAATTGTGTAGACTCTATGTCCAGAGTATCCTGCCAGCCCCAGTTGGCTCCTAGCATCCCAAAGGCAGGTTGACAATGAAGGGAAGGATTTTCAAAGCACTGCTTCTTAAGAACAGGACACTGAAATTTAATACTCTCATGTAGAGCCAAGTAGATGCCACTATTTGTAACATCAGGAAAGAAAACAGCATACCTTGTCTTCAGCTCCCATTTCTGCATGAGAAGCAGTAAAAAATGTAGTATTCCATCTTTTCTGATCCACACACCAAGTAAGTTTTCATGTTTCATCAAAGTGTTCAGCTGTTAAAAGATCTAGGTATTATATTTGTCTTTTTTATGCTTGTCTGCTCCCTTTTACCTCCTGCTGAGAGCCTCTTTTTCCAGTGTATGTGGGCTGGGTCACAGTGAGCAGCCGAAATGATTCTACAGAGTGACAGAAAGTCACAGATTATAGTTTCTAGGACCAGATATGCCTCTCTAGGGACCCTTCTGTTTTATCCAGCATGTTACTAAATAGCAAGTGGTAGGTAGAAATAAAATAGCTGTGCTACTTTTACTTTTGCTAGACACTCTTCTCCTCCCTTTTTTTATTTCGTGTCTCATCCATTAATGCCATACTTGAACTTGTGTCAAGTGGGTGAATGAATCTGCTAAAGTTACAATGTAAATAAAATGGGGCTGTACTCCAGGAGAGGTTTTTCTTGATTCCATAGAAAGACAATCTTTCATTTTGTTTCTACAAAAAAACCCTAAGAACAGGAATGTTCTCATATGAATCAACTAGCATGATCTATAGGATTAAGAAGTTTCTGAAGAAGTTGAATAATACATATTTACATGAAATACATTTCTGTGTAAACCTGGCAGCTAGAATATCACTCAAATCAACACCAACAGTTGTTCTATGTAAATCTTTCTGTTTGGACTTGCTGACCAACCTGGGGCAGAAGGAAGCAGGAACATCCATTACAGTATTTATTCATTAGGGTTAATTCACCTCTCAATAAAGACCAGATATAAACGTGTGTGTCATGGTCAAAATAGGTTAAGGAATAAAAACTGGAGAAAAAATAGAACACCATGAAACAGATTTAACAGTGTTTCAGTTTGCATATTTTTTGTGTTTCTTAAAATAATCTAGTATAACAAACCTGAAAAGAGAAGCCCAGAATTCAAAAATATTCTATTACCATGATGGGACAACTTCTAAGAGAGGAGTGGAGGAAGAGAACAAAAAGAACAACAAAACAGGCCTACAAATACTGGTGTAAAAAGAGATTTATTTTTCAGGTTATACCTATTTTCATTTCTCTGATCATATTGTGATAACTGAAGTAAAATTCCAGTGGATTGTTGAGGTTATATAACTCTGCTGCAGTTATTAAAACTCTAACAATTGATAGCCCTTGGATTGCACATCAGCAATCCTGAAACAAGAGAATGGTTTGAGCTGTTTTCCATTTTACATCAACAGATCTGGTCAGACCAACTTGATTAAACAATCAGCGGGACTATTTGTCTTATAGACCATAGAAAGCAGGTTTTCAGTAGCATGGACTGGGGCTTATGGTATTGATCTCACCATCATGATTGACAGTGATTGCTTTCCAAGCTGGTGGCTGAATGGGAGAGAAATATAAAAGACAAACTCTTCGCTCAACTAGAAAATACCAGTTAAGAGTCCTGGTGACAAAGCTGTTACCTACCTGGATTGTTTTACAATGAGACAGTGTAAAACAAATAAGAAGCAGAGGACCATTTGTTTGTTACCTAAAACCACAATCAGTCCCTGCAGGCAATATTGCAACATATTTATTTAAGAATGGCAACCTAATACCTTCCTTGAGCATGATACAAAAAAGTAACTAGCCAGAGTGAGTTAGCATATTACTCAAATTGAAGTGAACTTTGGTCAGTGAAGAATCCAGAAGATGTGACATCATTTAGTACACTAGCATATTTTTGTGTTTGAAAGTGCTTGTTTTCATTTAAATGCAACAGCAGTTGATTTATTTTGTACTATGGCACCCAACCTATAAAATACTTGATGTCTTGCTCATCCATTTTTAAAAACATCTTCAGAAGTTTTGATCATTTCCTTCCACTATCTGGAGAGTATTGCTGTTGAGGGCAGTAAAAGATTGATGCCAGCTATCAGATTTTTTTGTCTGTTCTTAATAATTGATGTCAGGCATGGGAAAAGTCTCAGTCATAGCACTTGGCAAGAAGTATCTCTCTGAAGATAAGGAAGCAATATGGGCATCAGCTCTGGTAGCCTTCCTTGGTGTGCCTGAGGAGGACTATCATAGGTTGGAGGGATTATTCAGTGCCTCGGTCCTTTCTGTCTTTGGTTTCATTGCTGATAGTAAGAGCGCCAATCAATATTGATTATATTGCCAAAGTAACTTCATGGTAATATCTCTGGTACGTTTTATGCTAAAAATACCCCTGCCTCTTAGGCACCAGAATGATGTGAATTTCACATGAACTACCAAACAAGTAGGAATGATTTTCAGGTACCTGCTACTGGCACAGGTTGTACCTAACCCCTGACATGTCATAGTCATTTCATCCTGAAATGTCATAGAGCAGCCCAATGGCTGATCACACAAGTGTCCAAGTCTTCCTTCACTCCTGGCATTATTAACTTGTACTTTCTTTTCAGCTTCTAAGCCTAGTCCTTAATTTAGCATTCAAGAGTCTTTTATATTTAAGGACAATCCTAACCATTTGTAATATTTTGTCATTTATGTTCCAGGTAGCATTTCCAAATTCTTCAAACGGAATTATTAGGACTAAGAAATAGGTCACAACCTTGGCAACCATCTGATGTGAGACAATGTAATCTGCTAGCACTCTTGTTGTCATGGAAACTGACAATATTAGATTTTTCCTTCAATGTAACCTGTGTTTTGTGCATAAATTATTAGCATATTAAATCTAAGGTACTGACACTTCAAAACAGACCACCCATGTGTTTTATATGTGTTCACGACTAACTTAAATTCA